>NC_139716.1:38410761-38438261 GCF_964188405.1 Protomyctophum parallelum
TGGAGGAAGGAGGATGATAGGATGAAGGATAATGAAGGAGATGCTGATATGAGGTTATGAAGAGAGAGAGAGAGAGAGAGAGAGAGAGAGAGAGAGAGAGAGAGAGAGAGAGAGAGATATGGGGGGGGGGGAGAAATGCCACAAGTGCTAGTGATGGGTCTATCGTTTCATAGCACTGATAGCAGACACAACAACAATTGTGTGTGTGTGTGTGTGTGTGTGTGTGTGTGTGTGTGTGTGTGTGTGCGTTGGTGCGTGTGCGCGTGTGTGTGTGTGGGTGAATCACGTGAATGTATTGCGGTGGGGGTTGTGTATAGGTAATGCATGGCTAACATTATTTTAAGTCAATATAATTGCTTTGTATGTGTGTGTTAGCAGCTAACAGTGTAACCAATTGACACACACACACACACACACACACACACACGCACGCACGCACGCACACACACACACACACACACACACACACACACACACACACACACACACACACACACACACACACACACACACACACACAGGGGAGAGACATGCCTGCGGTCCCACATCATGCAACACACAGCTCTTTGAGAAATTATTATAGGGATATTCAAAACGTGTACTTTATCAATGCAATAAAATGTAATAAATAAATAATCGGAGTCAGACTGTTTTGTCCATGGGCACACACACACACACACACACACACACACACACACACACACACACACACACACACACACACACACACACACACAGGATTCAATTGTATCCCATTCTCTTGCCCTTTATTTCCACCATGCATACATCAGTGCAAGTCTGGACAGCCAGCCTCACCACAGAGATTCACAGCTGACGAATCACTCCGCCGAACATACTGGCAAGTAGTACCTAATTTATGTGGGTTTGATAGTTTGTGGTGATCATCATCATCATCAACCCCAAACAGCCAATCAGTGTTCGAAAAGGAGATCAATCCAAAATGCCAGTCGTTGTTGTTGGAGTGAATCTGAAAGTGTAAATTGAATGGGAGAATTTTCAGGCCAAATAAATGCTTTCATAACCACGCCAAAAAAAACGCTTCTCTTGGTTAAATGGAACGTTGCAACTGACGAATAAGGGCCGTGTCCGACTGACAAAAGCGACAATGTTGCCGACTTGCCGGTCATAGTTTTGTAGAACTATGTTTTTGACAATCGTAAAAAAAAATGTTTTTAATTTTTATAATAGTTCGAGAGAGGCAAGCGGATGGGGGCGCCGGGGCGGATGGCCACTTTCTTTTCTCTGGGTGTAGTCCTGTCTCCCTTGCGTGCACACCCACACACACGCGCACACGGCTGCTCACATCCCATTCGTGCAGTAGTAGTGCTCGATCGTGCACTGCTCATTGTGCACTGTGAGTGTGTGTGTGTGTGTGTGTGTGTGGAGCCTGGAGAGAGAGAGAGAGGGAGAGACAGCAGCAGCGATAGTGTTGTTTTATTTATCCGATCTCAACCGGAGGATTGTATTATATAGCATTCTACATGACGGCGGACGGTGGAGGAGACACACAAGTTGCGAGTGTGTTAAAGAACGGAGGAGCCAGACGCCACGCAGGTACACACACACCAACGCAACTCTCTCTCTCTCTCTCTCGATCTGCACGCACACACACACACACACACACACACACACACACACACACACACACACACACACACACACACACACACACACACACACACTTAACTCGGTGGCGTTAGCCGCAGTGGCTAGCGACCGTTAGCATCACTCCGAGTCAATGAAGAAGATGGGCTTCATCATCATGATGTCCTACTGGCTATAAGGTCTAGCTCTTCTTCATCTGACTGCAGGGCGGGGGGGGGGGATACATTGTGTTCATTGTTCTAATAATAAAATGTTATGTTATGTTGTTGGTCAATTAAAAGGGGGCGGGCTTTAAAAGGGAATTTCATAAGTTTTTAATGATTAAAGATTGGATGTAAACGAGTTTGACTGCGTGCCAGCTGTCGGACTCGGTAGCGAACAGTAGTAACGAACGAGCGGCTAAACAAAAGACTTGAAACAGTAGAGAGAGAGAGATAGAGAGAGAGAGAGAGAATCGCGGATAGAAAGAGGGACATTGAGAGAGAGAGTTAAACAACGAATCCGTGAAATAGTTAATTCAGACCTCAAGACAAATCCCGTGTGGTTTAACGTGTGGCCAGGAGTTTGATTGAGACGTGGTGACTCTGACTCGTGAGTTAGTGTGCGCGCGCGGCGTGCACAGTGCGCGCGCGTGTGTGTGTGTAAGCGTCATAAAGTTTGACGGTGCATGTTATTGATGTGATGATTATACTTGTTGGGTGAGGGGGGGCTGTTTTTTTGACACTATTGCTGCTACCCAGAATAGTTTAATCTCAGTGTGTGTGTGTGTGTGTGTGTGTGTGTGTGGGGGGGGGGTCCATAAAAGTTGCAGTTTGATCGTGTCATAAAGCTCTTGTTGGGGGTCGGTGGTGGTGATGGATTTGAACCCGGATTCAAACACAAGTCAACAGCATTACTTGTTTGTTTGGATCGATCCTTAATAGTTGACCAGTGGCTGTCCTGTGTGAGATCATCAGAGGCCTATTATAGCCTATCTATAACTCGCTGTGGGGAGTGAACGAACGGGGACTTGATATCTGACTGAGTGAGTGAACGAAGAAGCCCCTTCATGAAGACCCATTACATTGTGGTTGAAGTGGTGCTGCTAATGGGGACAGGGATGGGGGGGGGGGGGGGGGGGGTCCGACTAGGAGCAACCGGCGGCTGCGATAAACAAAGACCCCCCGAAAGAACACCCCGGTGACTTTGTCTGTACTACTGTGTCTGTCTGAACGGAGGTTGGATTGGATGGATTATAAACCGCGATGACGGTTTATTGATTTATTCACATATATAGATGTTTTGGAAAATAATAAATGAGTTTGTACCGTATATGCTGTTGTTCTACTAATAGCAGTGGCTCCCGAGCAGCACAACTTTGAAAGTGGACGTTAAAAACGGCTTCTTTGTCCACTCGTGACCGTTAACAAAAAAAAATCTATAGGCGTTTAAGTTGCGTAAAATTGAAGACGCGCATATAGGTATGTTATCGAATAATGCCCGAACTGGACTGGCTGGGGTTGCTTCATACGTTGGTTTCAGGTGTTTTGTAATAAAATGGCTTTTTAATATTGCATTATTTGGGGAGTCCGTGCATGCAGACAGTGCGCGTGTGTATAGACACAGACGGTGTGCTGGTTCAGTGTTGTGATGATCTGACAGTGTGTAATCATGTTTAATGAGCACCAGCAGTCCAGCCAGAGTAGAGATCTAGAGCAGTGTCCTGACCTGAGATGACCGTCTGTTCTATTGTGTCGCCTACAGACAACACGACAATCTGTGTCCTAGGGGAAAAAGACAATTTGACGGGGGGGGGGGGGTTCTGTGGCAAAGTAGTGCTCTAATGTTGATATACTATAATGTAGGTAGGTCTAATTGTTCTGTCCGTTTTGATACTCTGCTCTAAGAGGCTTATGTGATAAGATGTGCATTGGCTGTAAGGCGATTGTAGTTCACAGCTACAAGGTAGTCTAATTATAAGGTGCTTTACAACATACAACATTTCAAACCTCAGGAAAAAAAACATGCAAACTGGCAACATATTGATAACTTGAAAACATTTCATACGGGATTTCTGTAAGGCCCAGATGCTCATTTTCTGACTAACTGGCGGCCCAGGTGCCACATGCCACCCTCACCTTCACTTTAATGTGACTAACTAGGGGCCACATGCCACCCTCACCTTCACTTTAATGTGACTAACTAGCGGCCCAGGGCGGGGCCACATGCCACCCTCACCTTCACTTTAATGTGACTAACTAGGGGCCACATGCCACCCTCACCTTCACTTTAATGTGACTAACTAGGGGCCACATGCCACCCTCACCTTCACTTTAATGTGACTAACTAGGGGCCACATGCCACCCTCACCTTCACTTTAATGTGACTAACTAGGGGCCACATGCCACCCTCACCTTCACTTTAATGTGACTAACTAGGGGCCACATGCCACCCTCACCTTCACTTTAATGTGACTAACTAGGGGCCACATGCCACCCTCACCTTCACTTTAATGTGACTAACTAGGGGCCACATGCCGCCCTCACCTTCACTTTAATGTGACTAACTAGCGGCCCAGGGGCCACATGCCACCCTCACCTTCACTTTAATGTGACTAACTAGGGGCCACATGCCGCCCTCACCTTCACTTTAATGTGACTAACTAGCGGCCACATGCCACCCTCACCTTCACTTTAATGTGACTAACTAGCGGCCCAGGGGCCACATGCCACCCTCACTTTCACTTTAATGTGACTAACTAGCGGCCCAGGGGCCACATGCCACCCTCACTTTCACTTTAATGTGGCCCTCAGGTTAGTATCGGAATACTGATTGTCTGATTGATATATTATTGATTTCAGCTGTTCCAAACATGACCCACGTTAATTACTTCAGTCTACCTTAACTTAGTAGCTTAATGACTAGTATTAAAATGTTGTCTTTTTGTATGTCCAATGTATATGCATTTAAGTTAAAAACGTTAAAAGTATTTAACAATTATAACAATGCATTTGAAATTAAATAAAAATGTTGTCAGGATTCCAATATATATATATATTTAAGAAATCAGGATTTCAATTCAAATATAGCAAAAATAGCAGATCTACAAGCTCAACACCAGATCTACAAGCTCAAAACTCATCGCAGTGCGACGCGTTTTGAGCTTGTAGGTCTGATATTTTTGCTACAACCGTATATGCAGTGTGGCCCTCTGGAGTGAGTGTGGAACTATAGTGGCCCTCTGGATTGAGTGTGGAACTACAGTGGCCCTCTCCATCTTCAAAGTTGCCCACCCCTGGCGTGGATGAACTCATAGTGGTATCAGGTGTTATACCAGGCGTTATACCAGGATAAAATAAGATACTGGTATTTTGAGGAACACTAAAATCACATAACCAAATACTACATGTCAGAAGCAATTTGACTGACCTCTTTAGACATATCATATGGCATTAAATCAAATGTATCTAGGAGAATAAATAGATCTTGATGACAGACTAGTCCATATGAGTCTACACTGTTCACTAAAGGACTTGCAGTGAGAGAGTTGCTGACGGCCAATAGTTGAAATCAGGATCATATACTTGTTTATAAGTTTGGGTTCCAAAGCAAGCATTTTTGTGCGAGCTGTCATGTGTAATGCCAATACTTTGTTGAAAAGAGAGCCAACCCCAATTCTGTCACACAGTAAGGTATAAACTAGTGTGTGAGGTTCCCTTAGTGGTGAATCCTCAACATGTAACCTTTTGTAGTTTATGTATAAAATCTAAATTTGTCCAATCTGTTAATGCAATATAACATATACAACTGGGGTGGTTGTATTTTGTCTCCCCTCTCTTCAATTGAGACATTTAGGTAGGTCATCACCCCATACACAGGATCTGACATAAAGACCACCTCTTTCACCAATCAGACAGCAAAAACAGTGCCCCCTAAAAACGCCTTCTAAATCCTGACCTAAGTTTTCTGAAAACCTTCAAACATGTATTAAAAATGACTAAAGATCTATGTTGCTATATACTGTACATAACAACAACCACCCCAAAAGGGGTTCTCGTCCTGAAAGGTATTGTTACAAAACGGGGTTCCCGTCCTCAATGGGTTTAACTCATTTAGGCCGGACGTCGAAATAAAAAAAGTCTTCTGAAAGAATATATGTTCAAAGATTTGTGCCGCATTTTCACGATATATATATATATATTTTTTTAATTAAAAAATAAATAGCAGACCTACAAGCTCAGTGGCACGCTGTGAGCTTGTAGATCTGCTATTTTTCCAATAGCAGATCTACAAGCTGCGGGACAAGTAGGGGACTTTGAAGTGACAGCCAAGGAATCCATTACTTTACCTGGGGTGCATTTTGGACAACAAGCTTTCAGGAGAAAATATGGCACAAAAAGTAGTTTAATTTTTTTTTAGCTAGAATATCCAGCCTTTTAGATACAAACACCCTAAAAATCCTGGCTGGGACTCTTATACAATGTCACTTTGACTATGCCTGTACATCTTGGTATACTGGCATTTCTATGACCCTCAAGAAGAAACTCCAGACCTCCCAAAATAAATTGGTTAGAGTGATCCTTAAGTTGCATCGTAGAACTCACCTTCTCATGTCTCTTGTCATCCCCCCCCCATCTCTCTCCCGTTTCCTGTCAGCCTACTGTCTGTCCCTTCAAAAAACCAATAAAAGGCGTAAGCTGCAAAAAATATCTTAAAAAAAAAAAGAATAGATAAATAGCACAAATGGAAAAATAAAAATAAAAAGGGGGGAAAAGGGGAATTACGAATTTGTCCTGTTTTTGTGTTTTTGTTTTTTTGTCTTTTTTTGTCTCCTGGCAAAATACAAAGGTGTTTTTGTCTGTATTGTATTGTACTGTTGCTCCCCTTTCCCCAAGAGGACCACAACGGAAACAAGCCTAATGGCTTTCTTGTGACTCTATCCTTTTGAAATGTATTTTTCAATAAAGTAATCAATAATCAAAGCTAAGGTATAACAGTTAAAACACCAAAATGGGTTCCTGCCCAAAATGGGTTTAAACAAGCTGCCAGAGATGAGCATCGACAGTGCCTGTATGTGTGACCTCTCTTGCACAGCTCAGCTGCTGGCTTTGAGTTGCTCCAACTTACACATTTACAAGGGTATACAAATTTACAAGGGTATTGTTGATTACAGTTCAATGAAGTGCAGTGGAAAAATCAATATGGCTCCATGGATAATGACGGGAAAGTGTCCAAGTTAGCAGTGTTGGCAATATTTATATTTAAGGTGAATCAGATTTTCTAGGCATTGAAATGGAAGTGTAACATTCCAACCAAAAAGTAAGGCTTTTCTGCCTTTATTGATAGTTTCAAGTGAAGATAGACAGGAAAGAGGGAGAGAGAGAAGGGGACAGACATGCAGCAAAGGTCGTCATGAACGGGACTCGAACACACGACTCGCTGTTAGGCCAGAGCCTATATTTAGCATGCGTCTGGACCACTAGGCCACCGGGCGCCCGCCCCCAGACAAGGAAGTCTTACCACACTCAAGTCAGCGACAAAACGATACTAACATGTAGTTGGGGAACATACCTTATCATGTGCACTGATATGTGTACAAGGGCCTGTTTTTGTTTGTGTGTTAATGTGTGTGTGTGTGTGTGTGTGTGTGTGTGTTTCAGCCATGCCCTCCGTAATGGAGCGCTCTGGGGGCGGTGTCCTGTCCAGAAGCAGAGCCAAGAACATAACCAACGGCAACATCCAGCCACTGCACTCCGAGGAGGAGAGCAGTGATGAAGAGCATGCTCATGGTATGCAGGTTTACACTCACGCACGCACTCACACACTATGATCGAGAATATTCATGTCAAATTCATAGGCCCTTACCCATAGCAATTAGCAATTTAGGCATTTAGCAGACGATTTACATTAAGCAAGAACAAAGACTAGTTATCATGAATCCTACTTACCGTAAGCTAAGAACATAACAGTGGAATATATCTATAAAATGAAACTATGCATATATACTATATTGTGCAAAAGGCTTATATATCTTAGCCTCACCTTAACCCAACCCCGGCCCTTCAAAATGGAAAGATCTGTCTGCTGGATTTTCTGTTCTTGTAGGGGACATTTATAAGTTCAGATATAGAGATGCACGATAAAATCGGTAGCGTATCGGAATCTGCCATATCGGCCATAAAAATACCATATTGGTAATTTGGTATCGGATCGGTCTAAAAATAGTCCAGATTATTTCCAGCGATATAGATGATGCAATAATAATTTGACCGTCAATGGCAAAAAATATATATAATTTGTGTACTCATCTCATCCATTAGTCATTCAGTAGTGAAAACAGACTCTTGGAAAAAGAGTATATTTATTGATTGATTGAATACTTTATTAATAGTATTAAAGTAACAATTCTACTTAGTTCTGTGTGCAACCTCAAATAGCTGTGTGTTGTGAGCTTGTAGATCTGCTGTTTTAGGTGCCTGACACAGCTTGCAACGAATACATCAATCATTAGACATGTAAACTGCTTGGTTATACTGTATATAATAGAGAGGTAACCAGTAATCCCCGCCCATTCACTTGTATGGAGTTGCTCACCCAGCGCATACTCCCTTTTTACCCCTTCTTCCATGTTGGGAAAGTTTGACGTTTGGGGGCTCTATGCGACGTCCCCGTGTGCAAGCTAGTGCGCACGCTCGTGAGTCGAGCCCACTGGTCGAAAACTGCCTTCGCTCGCTCATCTAGCCTCAGCTGTAGTTAGCTGCAGTACCAGAATTGGCCAAATCGGAAATGCCCAAATGCTCATCTCTACTGCTGGCTCCATTTACTTTCTCTCTCCCTGTGTTAATTATAGTGGGGTTTTCTTCATTATTCTTCCCGTACACCCCTCTTTTCTCTCTTCCTTCCACCTCCATCACCCCATACTTTTCATGACCCGCCTTTCATGCACTCCTTTTCCAGCTCTCGCCACTAATTGGTCTCTCTCTCTCTCTCTCTCTCTCTGTCTCTGTATCTCTCTCTGTATCCGCAGACAGTATGATCCGAGTGGGAGGAGACTACCAGGCCCAGATCCCAGAGTTCAAACCAGGTATGGAGGTTGGGAGAGCGATAACGGGGAACAAATAGATAAGCTGGAGCAAACAGAGGGGAGACTGAATGGCGAGAGGGAGGAGAAGGTGGGCTGAGCAGGATGCAAGGGTGCGAGGGAGAGGGATAGAAAGGGAGGTGTGTTAGGACCTGTTTGAGCTGGGCTAGGGAGGTAAAAATCAACACCACCTCCCTGTTAAATAAAGCACTAATGACTCAATAGAAACAATGCGTGCATCTAGTTCTGTCATAAGCTGTTTGTCACAGGACATCATTATAACGCCACTTAACTGAATTGCTGGCAATTGCAATTTGAAGAGAGATCACGTTAGAGATCAAATATGCCTTCATAAACGTCCTCTTTTGGTTGGTGCTAAATTCCCCAGTAATTTTTGCCTTTTTCTGCCATAATTTGTACACATATTTAGTGCCTTTGTTTGACAGTGGGGTCTTTACCATTGTTTATTTATTAAGTAGAGCCAACAATGACAAACACCGTCTTGTTCCTCGGTTGTTGTCTTTCTCAGTGGACAAGCGTGTGACATGACCAAAATAGAGGCACCAGGGTTTAATGTGGTGAACGCTCAGCCCTTAAAACCAGGGCAGGGTTATTTTAATTTAGCAGTTAGTCTTTTACATATATTTTTTTCTTTCTAATGTACCTTTATTGAGTCATCGGGTATGAATACAAGAACCATTCGCAAAATTTGGATTTTGTCACCAATCTTCTTGACAATCGACATGATGACTATTAACTAACATGGTTCACTTTATACCCTGAAAACCAGCTGAAATATTCTAATAAAGTGAGGGTTGCTGGCAAGGAGATAGGAGATGTAGATTTTGACTCAAAGTGGACCTCTGCCTAATACCACGGTTTAGTTCAAAATATTGTGTATAAAGACCATTTGTTTGGCACTTTTCAATTGTATCTATTTTATCACCACAAAGATATTTCCATTTAACTCCATTAAGAGTTTCCTTCTCCGCATCCGCATCATAATATCATAATATATTCTGATTAATTTCTTTCCCCCGCATATAAAATGTATCTGTAGGCCAGGATCTTTGCAAGAATTTTACATTTAAGAATGAAATTCACTTATGCACTTTCCTTTTGAAGTAATACTGATATACAGGTAGGTAAAAATGAGGGAGGTCATGTACCTGACCTGAAAAGTCATTGAAACTGAAACCAGGAGTGGGGCTAGTCGAGTTGAAAACCAAAGTCTTCCCCTGACTGCATACAGTATATGGCAGCATAGATCTCTTCCTGGGTAATTGGCGCGTCACATTTGACATGTAAGTCAAGGGAGGGAATGTTTCATTTATCCCCAAAAAACTTCACATGGCATTTGAATCAGGCATGCAGTCAGAAGAATAAATATTATAACTCTGAATAAAAGGCTTTGAACTTTTCATTGATGAGTTTCTGGTCTGATGCAATATCCCCATTGTCTGTGCGTATGCCAGAATTGAGATCTTCTGCTCTTATACCACTTGATTAATTGACCAATCAAACATTTCCAGGCTTTTTCACTGTGTTCACAAAAGTGACTTCTATTCTTAAGCAATTGAAATTCAGCTTGGTGAGAGGACAGGAGATTAAACTCAGTAAGTTTTTACACAGTCTTACTGAGTTTAATCTTGGTGATTAAGCTTGGTGATGGAGAATTGGATATAGCCTATGCATATCCAAGATTAGAATTTTATGTAAGGTTCATTGTCTCCACCAGGAGACAATGAACACTTCTTAAATATACAGCAAGCAATGCCTTCATGGCCTCTCAAAACGGTGTTACTGGAGACCTTTGGAGTTACATTTGTACTTAAAAGGGTATTTATCTTTGCAGATATTATGTAAGAGAGCTCTCATCTGATAGTAGCAGTGGATCTAATCTCCAGTGCCTTCTAGCCAGCTCAGAGTTTGGGAAGGCCACCTGAAGGAGAAGTTGCGCATGGTCTGAATTAATGATGATATAGCTAGTAGCAACTGGACTGTGTGTCTACTTCATGCTCCTGTTTTAATTTGTTTTTAAAGTGAGTTTTGTGTTTTACTTTAATTTAATTGTTTTACCTTTTTGGAGGGTTTAGTTTGTACTAGTTAAAATGTTATAGTCATACAGGGTATTTTTCGGGTGTGAGGTTCAACAGTTTGTGCAATAAAAGCATACCATTTATTCTCAGTTAAAACTGGCACAGTTGAAGAAGAGAGAGGAAGTGAAAATAAGTTGTTGGTAGGGACAGATGAGGAGGGAATACAGTCACCCGTTTCGACAAGACCGCAGTGATCACTTACTGTAGGTTCAGTACGATTGTTTTCGATGAGTATGGGCATGCTCTGCCGATTGATAAAACGAAAACCCGGAAAACGACAGGATTAAGGTTGGCGAACATGCGTTAATATTGGGACGGCGATGCGACATGCTTGCGGTTATGTTTAGGTGAGGGTATGAGGAGGCTTGTCATTTTCAGTAGGCTCCCAGTAGACCGATAAGATCAGTGAACGTGTTATCAACGCCGATCGCAGCCAGTAGGCTCCAGACTACATGCAGTAGGTCCGATCGGCAAGATAAGGTCGGCGTAATAAGTAACCTACTGGGAATTATCGGCTATGTGAGTCTTTGTGTGTGTGTGTTTTTCTCTGTGAGCAGACAGTCCAGCCTGCTACAATGTGTGTGTTTTTCTCTGTGAGCAGACAGTCCAGCCCGCTACAATGTGTGTGTTTTTCTCTGTGGGCAGACAGTCCAGCCCGCTACAATGTGTGTGTTTTTCTCTGTGAGCAGACAGTCCAGCCCGCTACAATGTGTGTGTTTTTCTCTGTGGGCAGACAGTCCAGCCCGCTACAATGTGTGTGTGTTTTTCTCTGTGGGCAGACAGTCCAGCCCGTTACAATGTGTGTGTTTTTATCTGTGAGCAGACAGTCCAGCCCGCTACAATGTGTGTGTTTTTCTCTGTGGGCAGACAGTCCAGCCCGCTACAATGTGTGTGTTTTTCTCTGTGAGCAGACAGTCCAGCCCGCTACAATGTGTGTGTTTTTCTCTGTGGGCAGACAGTCCAGCCCGCTACAATGTGTGTGTGTTTTTCTCTGTGGGCAGACAGTCCAGCCCGTTACAATGTGTGTGTTTTTATCTGTGAGCAGACAGTCCAGCCCGCTACAATGTGTGTGTTTTTCTCTGTGAGCAGACAGTCCAGCCCGCTACAATGTGTGTGTTTTTCTCTGTGGGCAGACAGTCCAGCCCGCTACAATGAGAAGGACCAGAGGAGTATGCTGGTGTGGCGACCCGACAGCCAGGTCTCTGACGCCATGCGTAAGTGTACACACACACACACAAACATGCACATTGCACGCACACACACCTTTCATTCAGTGTTGTGCACTTAGTAACTTGACCTTGAAAGGACCGGCTGGAGAAATGCAATTAAATTATTCTGGTTTTATGACTCTGTCCCTCTCTCTCTCTCTTTCTCATTCTTTCCCTCTCTTTCTTTCTCCTCCCAGTGGATGAATACATTTTGATGGCCAAAGAGAAGCATGGTTACAACATGGAACAGGTATAGAAGACTCACCTCCATCTAATTTGATTTCACCTATTTCTAAAGTCCAGAGCAATCACTTTAAAAATACAGATTTCCCCCAACTAATGTCTCTCTCTCTCTCTCACACACACGCGCATCCAGGCCCTGGGCATGTTGCTGTGGCACAAGCACGACGTGGAGCGTTCGCTGGCTGACCTGGCTAATTTCACCCCCTTCCCTGAGGAGTGGACTGTGGAGGACAAGGTGCTGTTTGAACAGGCCTTCAGCTTCCATGGAAAGAGCTTCCACCGCATCCAGCAGATGGTGAGACACGCACGTACACACACACACACACACACACACACACACACACACACACACACACACACTCGCGAGTTTACATCATCGCGTACATCAGCAGTGTACATCAGCTATTGTTTGTGGGGGTGAACAATCTGTCTCTGTGTTGAGCGAACTCACCAGAATGGGCTGTGTGTCTGTGTAGCTTCCTGACAAACTGATCTCCAGCCTGGTGAAGTACTACTACGGCTGGAAGAAGACTCGGACCAGGACGTCGGTCATGGACAGACAGGCCAGGAGGCTGCTCAACAAGAGAGAGAAAGACGACAGGTATAGGTACAGGACGAGACATGCAACCCTCTGCCTCCCGTTAACCCATTTAGACCTGAGAACCAGGTTCTACAAATGTCTTCTAAGACATGACCGTTTTCTTTGTTCATTTTCATGTCAAGGACCCCCAAAATTATATATAATTGGCTTCCAACCCCCATCTCAAAATTTGTTGTTCCAGAGACCTCCCCAGAAGCAAAGATTTGAGTTAAAAATGTTCGCTCTGAAAGAATATATATTCCGAATTTGCGACACATTTTCACGATTTTTCAAAAATAGCAGACCTACAAGCTCGTAGCGCTATGAGCTTGTAGATCTGCTATTTTTCAATAGCTAAACTATAACATAATGCTTACCTTAAAACACCAAAATGGGTTAAAAGTTAAAATAGGAATGAGGACATATTGTGTGATCAATACGGACAGTATACAGTGTACGTGAGTACGATGAGATATGGCATTTATCATGTATATCTGTTTGCACAGATCAGTTAGAAATAATAGCAATAATCTTGCACAAGTTATACTGCACATGGATTGTATATATTACATCTTGCACATAATAGTAACATATCATGTACTTAATTGTAGATATTACTCTTGCTAGGTGAATGGGTGGAAATGGCAAGAACATGGAGGGATTTGTGCAACCTTGGGACAAGTGGTGTCCATCAATGCCACCAATAGTACAAAACATTACGCATTTTAGCCTCTAGAGGCCACCAGAGGCCACCAGAGCAGTTATCTGAAACCTTTGAACAAGCGTGTACTACTACTCCTTCATCGTTTGAGTAAACTATGGACTTTGTGACGGACTGAAATGACTCTCTCTCTCTCTCTCTCTCTCTCTCTCCCTCTCAGTAATGATGAAATCGAGGAGGGAGGAGACCCTGGCAGCGACAGCGACTTTGAGATAGACGCCAAGAGAGAGGTGAGGCGCGTTGAAAAGAAGAAACCACACCTGTGTGAAGTGAGGGGCACTCTTATCATCATACATCATCAAATTCTGGCCAATCACAATTTGGGTCCTCACTTTTGTCTTCAATGTTTGTGTTTACAGTGTTTGTGTTTACACACATAGGAGGGGCTAGCAGCCCTCGAAAAGAAACGCTCCACGCGTGCTAGTGCTTGCGTATTTAAACCGCTAAAAGGCTATATCGTATTCGTGTGCGGCTATCCTCTCTCCACGCAGACGGTGAAGCAGTCTTCCGGCAGCGCGGCCCCTGAGAAGGCCCCCCCCGCGGGCCGCTCTGGCCCCATCAAGAAGGAGAGCATCGGGGCCCAGTACCGGCACCACCCCCTGAGGGCCCGGCGTCGGCCCCCCAAAGGCATGCACCTGGAGCAGCAGGACATCATGGCCATGTCATCCTCCCATGACACTGGGGTGCTGTCTGTGAGACAGCTGGACACACACTTGGTGTCCCTCAAGAGACAGGTTGGTCTGTGAGACAGCTGGACACACACTTGGTGTCCCTCAAGAGACAGGTTGGTCTAGGAGACCCACTTGTTGTCATAATTGTACAAATGTACCCGACGTATTTAACAGGAGTTGACACTTATACAATATTTTAGACACAAGTTCTGAAGTATTTTTTTCTGTCTATCTGTCCGTCTCTCTCAGGTCCAGAGCATCAAGCAGAACAACAGCAGTTTGAAACATGGCCTGTTCGAAGGCATCGAGTCATTCAAACCGAGCGAGGTGATACACACTTCTATCTCTCTCTCTCTCTCTCTCTCCCTCTCCCCATTTCGGTCTTCTTCCATTATGTTCCTTAATCCTGCGACTGTGTGACGCAAATGTTGTCACCTGGATCAACGACAGGTCTGCTCATGAGGGGCGCTTTTTGTGAAAAAAGAAAAGAAAAAAAGCTCAACATAAATGACACAATACAGGTCTAGTCAGTCGCGGGTGTGTGCACGAAGCGTGGCATTTCATGGGACGGCACGCACAAAAATACGCTTGCGGTGTCGCCCCTCAACTTCTCCCCTCGAACAAAACAAAAAACACAGGAATGAATTACTAGGCACATCAGTTGCTGGCCATCTGAAAATGCCTTAAGAGTGTTACTTACCCGCTTTCTACCACTGTCTTCCTTCCTGCTCTCTCTCTCTCTCCCATCACTCCACAGCCCATCCCGAAGATGAACTCTCGTTGGACGACAGAGGAGCAGCTACTGGCTGTGCAGGGTGAGCCCCCCCTCTTGTAGACGATATTGTGAAGATCTAAAAACCTGAATGAATACATTAGAATTTAAAACTCAAATTAAATATTATTATTATTTTAGTTGTATCAAATAACAATGGATCAAATTACTTTGGGTCTGCAGAGAACCAACTTTAAGTAAGCCGTTTCTGCTCTCTTCTCTTCCCCTCCTCTGCTCTCTTTCCAGCCATTCGTCGCTATGGTAAAGACTTTGTAGCCATCGCTGAGGTGATTGGGACCAAAACGACGGCTCAGGTGATTGTACTCTTCCTTTTGAAACTTTGTGAATATTTCTGTTGTACGGTACACGGCAGAGATGCAAGACGAAAGAGACGAAATGTCAGCAGCACCACATTCGAACCCGTCACGTATAAAAGGGAACTGTCACACAGTGAATGTTTTAATAGCGTAAAGTACCATCTCATGTCTGTACTTTGAAAAAACCATCGTCCATTAAATCCAAAAGCCTCGTCCATAAAAAAAAGCCAGTTTGATTAATTTCCGTGTCATCCTTTCTTTCTCCAGCGAGCGTAAATCATGAACACAGTTGGCTTTCTAATTCAGTTAAATCTGGTATCCAGGTAGCGCAGGGGTATAAAATGTGTGCCCGTGTACGCTGGAGACTGGGGTTTGAGTCCTCCACAGTGCATCTCGCTTGGCCTGGTATTGTGATGAATACCACTGGCCGTGATTGAAGGTAGGAAGCTGGGTGGGAGGGGCATTCTTTGTCACTGCAGGTAATTCCACGTGTATCGGAGCCGGAGGAGACACGTGGTTGTCACAGGGACTATACAGGGAAATTGGCAATGAATAATGACTAAATTGGTAGACTGAAAACAATTTACTTACACCATGTGCTGAGATGCATGTTGAAAGGTACAAGACAATTAATTATTAACCGTTTCTAAAAATTGCCATTGGAACCGTCTGTCTTTAAAAATACTTCAAGCAGTAAAAATCCTTCATAACATGGTTGGTGTAAATAATAGATTTAGACTGTAGAAAAAGTGTATTCAACTTAAAATTTCGCTCTCTTCATTCTTTTCAACACTCAGACAGAACTTTCACTGCATGGCTGTTCCCCTTTTAAGACGACAGCCTCTCCTTGGCTGTTTTTGGAGATGTCACCATCGCCAGCCGCTCTGTCGCACGCCTCCTCTCGGGAGTGCAACTGATCTCTCTCTCTCTCTACTGTCCTCTCCTCCCCTGAAAACCGTCTCTCCTTTATATGCGATCCAGGTCAGTTCGTTCTTCGTGAGCTACAGGCGTCGCTTCAACCTGGACGAGGTACTGAGGGAGTGGGCGGCCGAGCAGGTGGCCAGCAGCCGCGAGCAGAGAGACCACCGGAGGAGCATGGAGGAGCTGCAGGGAGGAGCCACGCAAGCAGGAGGAGGAGCCGAGGAGGACGAGGTGAGCATTGAGGTTCAGGCCCGATCGAGGGAGCACAACAGTGTTAATGTTAACAGAAATCAGAAATGCCAGTACTGAGGTGTCGGAATCCTCCAAATGCCCCTTAGCTGGGGGCGGACAATTTGGCTTTTGGCGACTAGTTTTTGAATTTTGGCGTGGTGTTAGGTATGGGTATAAGGTTTTCCAAAAGCTGTGCAAACACGTTGGGCACGCCCCCTAGTGGGCTGTTTGCACAGACTCAAATATTAAATACGTATAGCTATGGTTGTAAACCAAAATAATTTATGAAATAGATTGGATTCTGTTACTATTGGGTGTGCTAAATAACATACTAACATTTTAGGAAAAACAATCAACCAGAAAGGCATCGTTTTCAAGATGGCGTCCACGGTGGCTAAAATGCCTATAAACTGGGATTTAATATGTAAGAAATCATAACAATTATGCACTTTGTAACTACTTTTTGAATTTTGGCATGGTGTTATGTAGGTATGGGCATATGGCATATGGTTGGAACCCCAAATAATTGATAGAAGAGATTTTTCAATGGATTCTGTTGTCTAGTAGAGTGACTTTAAGCACCATAGCTTTCTCCTCTAAAAACAAAAAACAGCTCTGTGACTCATTTTATATACAAACTAGGCTGGCCAGTATGTTTAATTTGACTAGCCTAGTTGTGAGTGCACACCTACATTTTGAGGGGTAGCTCTTCTATACTTTATACTGCTGCTCAGAGGCAGATAACGTTTGAGTTTTTCTTTTTGCCAGGTTTCATGTCCCATTTTTGACCCAGTAAGCACACACCTGTTGGTCTATTCTGTTTCCCCAATGACTGTGGGTCGGTAATGTATGGGTGTGAGGTCTTTCCTGTCGGCACTTGTTCTCCTCCAAACACAGTCGTCGTCGTCGTCCACACAGCAGACGAAGCCCTGTCCTCGGCTCTAGAGCCTTGGTTGTCTACTTGCAGCTGCTGCTCAACATTGTGCTTGAAGGCTTATACAGTACATACCGGTACATTAAACATCGAAAGGTTGAGTTTCCAAATCCAAAATCCCGAGATGATATCCGCTCTCATATCAAAATATCGATATATTGCCCAGTCCTACTTTTCAGCTTAGCCACAATTCTCTTGTTTTTGTTGTTCTAAGCTCATGTCTGATGACGACCCTGTTCCTCGGAAGCCTAGGGTCCGCCCCAGGGGTCTGTACTTGGTCCCCTCCTTTTCCCCCTCTACACCAAATCTCTTCTCTGAAAATAGACAATCTACAAGCTCACAACGGCCGCAACGGCTATTTTTGACAAATGTTTGACGAATGGTCGCCTATTATAGGGACACAATAGGGATACTAGGGCTCATGTGGTTAAAGCCATAGATATAAAAACAAGAAATGATCATCACATAGTGATATTTGTCAGGTGAAAGAAGCGCTGTCTCCGTTGTGTTCTCTCCCCCCCCCCCATATTAGTCTGATTATTATTTTAGTAACGAGTATGTTTCTGTTCGTTTTGACGTTCGTTCTGTGACATTGTGTTTTGTTGTGGCTTTGCATTCGTGTCAAATAACTGTAGTGCACCCCCTGGATGCGCTGCCTGTATGCGTGAGAGAGAGAGGGAGGGGGGGGGGGGGGGGTCGGGGAGGAGGAATATGACTGCACTCACTGAGAGAGCAGGTAGTGGGACTTTGTCTGCACATGCATTCGCATCGCGCATGTTTTATGCATTTATTCCGCTATGCTTCGCAAAAGATGCTCTGCAAATGTTTGCTTTCAACAGAGACGTGCCTCAAAGAGGCATCTACCTTTTTTATGTCTATGGTTAAAGCGCCCTCTACAGGCGGAGGTTGTGAATGTGTGTCCACCTACGTTGTGTTCCTGTTCCTCCTCCTCCTCAGGTCAAGATGGAGGACGCGGACGACGACTCCTCCAATGGCAACCACAGCGGCGGCTCCTCCTCCCCGCCTCCCTCCTCCTCGGCCCTGACGCCTCCCTCCCTCTCGCAACCGCCGCCGCTGCTCCGCCCGGCGCCTCCTTCGGCTCCGCCCAGCCTCCTGCGGCAGCCGCCCCCGCTCCAGACGCGGCCCGTCCACAACAGGCCTCCCCACAACCACCCGCCTCCTCCGCTGATCCGGCCCGCCGTGACCTCCTCCTCCTCCTCCCCCTCCTCCACCTCCTCGGGCCAGGGCGCAGCAGCAGGGAGCTCCAGCTCCCGGGCTTCTCCCCCAAACAACGCCACCTCCGCTACTGCTCCCGCTGCCAGCAAAGCACCTCCCCCGTCCCTGGTGGGGATTAAAGTGGAGCAGCCAAACTCTCACTGACACTCTCTCACACACACACACATAAAAAAAACAAAAAGGGACACATCCATGCATGCATAAGTATTATGTATGTGTAAATAAATTCACACCAGCATGCATGCGCGCACACACACACAGACACACATTCACACATTCCCCAGGTACTACGTAAACCTTTAACTATCCGGTTGTTTCCGGGTCGAACCCCCCTGATTTAACCCTAAAACGTACAGTACAGACAGACACCTACCTCCAAGTCCACACACACTGCTGCAAAAGTCCTCAGTGAATATTTAACTCTGAGAGTTTATACCCGCCGTAAGGGTCAACTGTTACACCTAATTAAATGAAACACTGAGGATTTTTCAGCACAGCTCAGAAGTTACTGCACTCGTGTACACACACACACACACACACACACACACACACACACACGGCTAGGAACTTGAGAAGCAACCGCACCTGTGCACTCCCTCTTGAAAAACCACACTGGATCGTCGCGGCGATGCAGGATGCCATGACAACGGGCACCCCAACTCCACACCTTGTTCATCTCCATGGCAACTGCAGAACATCTGGAATGCGGAGGAGTGCAGTGGAACACACACACACACACACACACACGTTCCGCTTGACAGGTATGAAGTTGTTGGAACCCACACGCCTTCAGGAATAACAAAAGATAAGCGCAATGGAAATAAATAAAGAAGAATTATGCCCAAGTCTGAACCAACCCCCTGGTTAGGGCTGGGCGATACGACTTCAAATTAATATCACAATTATTTCAAACATTTGCCTTTATTACGATTAATGGACAATGTTTTTTACAGTGAAACTATTGAACATTGAAATATAATGCAGGGTTTAAGTGGTTAATATGTCGATTATAAAGAATCCATTAGAACGTATTTGATTCATTGATAAGAAATGTATATAAAAGAATACTTTCAGATTATTCAATGAACCTGCATGGGTTATTGGTTTATTTGAGGTTAATTGCCCAGCCATGGCCCTGGTTAAGTTGGTTCCCATTTTCGTTTGCTTTAAAACTGGGGATTTCCAAAGAGCAGCGGATAGAAGAGGTTCGCTTATTTAACTCTGGTGCAGTGGTTGCACTCCATAATGAAGTTAAATGAATACTCTGGATTTTGCCCTGTATGATTTTTGACTTTTTATTATTTATTTTCTTTTCACGACACATCCCTTTCACAACCCTTTCGGTTAGATTTTCTTAACTAGCTAAAGTTTGTGTAACTACTGTATGAACAGGGGATTGGTTAAGAGTTGGGCAAGAAGATAAGATGGACAAGAGGAGAGAGAGGGAGAATCCACCCTTCTCTCCTGTGTCACGTGTTATTACTATTATTGGAGTGATTTTATTTTATTTCCCTTTTTCTTTTTTTTACTAGGTTCGTAAGATGAGCCTTTTGTTAGGCAGGTTGTTATTGTAGTAAGTCTAGATAGTGCATTCTTTATTTGTATTATTATTGATGAGAGGATTGAAGGAGACAAGACCTTAACATACTTGATTGTATACCTTTCTCACTCAGACATTTCACACAGGTTCTGGTCACTGGACGTTGCAATTGTACATCCCTGTAGCGGTGCTGAAGCTCCCCGCTGTATCTAGAGCTTAAGGAAATGTATTTAGTTTGTCAGCACATTTCCATATACTTTTAAAATATGCACACCTCCATAAAATGTTCAGGAAGAGTCCACCTTCAATTCTGGCCTGAACATCTGCTGGCATTCAGGCTCATTCCCAGCTTAGCTGAATCATGACTTGTCAAGTAAAGTAGTTAATTTAGGATACAAAAGAAATTATTAGCACTTGCGTCTCATGTGATTTTGTCACCTTGATTACCAGGCAGCAGCCAATGCTCCTGGTTTATAATTAGTTTTCTTCTATTTGGTCTGTTTGCCTGAATTAAAAAAAGGTAATGCTTTACCAAAGTCTGTTATGGCTTTAAAATGAAAACCAGTACACTCGTGCGACAAACACAAGGCATGACAAAATATGGGGTAGTCAATGTAGCTTTCAGCTGTAGTAAAACAAATCCTTGGCAATAATGTGACAGGTTTCTGTAGGACAGCTACAATAATAGCATTGGTTCTTTGGTATGATTGTGTCCTCTGGTTGACCCTGAAGCATATTTAATTGATGTAATTGATCCCTAAAATTTGAAAAGAAGTTGCTCCAGCTGCATTAACCCATTTATTTATTTATCCAATGAAGTGGCTTTGTCATGTTAATGCTTCTCAGAGTGAGTTTTGAAGCCAGTCAGTGCTGTTTCTGCACCGTTTGAAAAAAAGGAATTTCTCATGTATGTCCATTTGCTTGTGCTCCCGGCCTTCTGTGTGTCTCGCCTGAATCTGCCTCGTACTGGTGATACCAAGGCAACTTAATTGATGCAGATGGACATCTCCGTTTAATTTATACTTTGTCTAGACTGCATCGGTCACAGCCGAAAATAGCAGTTTTCCAGTTAGCAACACCGTCGTATAACTTAGTGTTATTTGCCAATCCTTGCAACATTCGCTGTCCTAACAATATTACTGCTCTAGGGTCACAGTGAGAACGTTCCTATATTAATGTGTGTATGGAGTTCATTGTGGTAGACTGGTCTCAGTGCGGTACTGCTGTTCTTAATGTGAATCTGCGGGCATCACGACAGGAATATTGTGTAAATTGGAAACTGACCTGGAGTCAGTGTCGGTGATGTCACATCACTCCGTGTGGCTTTAAAGTGGATTGACTTGACTGTGCTTGGAAGTTACCGTTGGTTGAATATTTTCCTTCAAAAAAAACAAAAAACTGTACCGTACATCACAAGTTGTTTACATTGTGGAAACTGAAACTGCTTATTTCTTATTTTGTTGTTTTTGATTTTTTTCTTTTTTTTTAAATAAAGAAAAGACCAAATAGGGTTGTGGTTGTTGTTTTACTCAAAATGCATCAAGAGCCACAAACCTATAATCTGGTTTTTCATTAGTCATTGGTAGGAACATAATCAATATGCTGGTTTTACAAGGACCACTTGTTATGTCACTCCCATGTCGCTCAGGAAAAGTAACCAGTAAGGAGTTATTGTAAATCTGCTATTTTCAAATACTGAAATATATATATTATATATATCTCTGCTGTCAGAAAGAAACCGCCCAACTCCAAAATGTTCATTTTTCAGGAAATTAAGAAAACCTTATCCTTTGAAAACAAAGCAATACTGCCTTATCAGAGTTGGTGTTGTGACTTTACATATTGTGAATTACTTGTATGAGAGGGGGAGAGGTGGTGGAGTTGGTTGCTTTAGCAGACAGTTTGAATGTCCAATGGAGGTTTTGTCCAAAGCGTTTTTTTACTGCTTTCCATTGGTTCAATATTTTCAAAACACAGACGTAAAGGGTGTTCAATAGCACTGATTTATGGAGAAGAAAAAATCTAAAACCTCAAATGGAGTTAGGTTTCCTCGAATGAATATGGCTGAATTGGTTAGTGTGTTTTGTAATAATCAAAATCTATAAAGTAACTAGTAGCCTAACTAAAGTATTCATATAATTGTAGTGTAGTAAAATTACAATATTGTCCTCTGAGATGTAGTGGAGTAGAAGTGTTGAAAATTGTAAATACTGAAGAAAGTAAAAATAATGCCTCAAAATTCTACTTAAAGGGCATTCCACTCATTTTCAACATTTTACTATGTCATTAATATACCTTAGGCTGTTGTGTTGAAATAATAAAAAAGTCCCCCCATTCTGTGTTTCCTAGAACTGTAGGTCTGAAAAAAATCATTGACGGGGGACTTTTGTTTAATGATTTCCAAACAACAGCTCTGTATATTAATGACAGTAAAATGTTGAAAATTGGTGGTTTTCCCCTTTAAGTACAGTACTTGAGTAAACGTACTTAGAATCAGGGGTAAGCAACCATTATTACCTATTTGCTGTCATTCGCGCATTAGGGTTATTGGGAGAAAAAGGGCTAAAAATGTAATGGCTCAAATATTTCTGGGAGTAGGATTTTGTCATATTGCTGACAAAATGTATACATTTCAAATGAATACACAGAGCAGGAAGTCACAAAGTGCCTGGCAATGTGAACGCCAGCGTTTCAGAGGCTGGGGCAATGTGTGATTGATGAAGGTGTGGATTTCCACAAGTCAGACAGCTGAGAAGGTGCACTGAGGCAGACTACATGTTCAGCCGCGCTCAAGGACATCTGGGGATGCTGTGTTTTCTAGACTGAGCACTCGAGAGGTGAACTGAAATGAATTTCTCAGACAAGCCAAGCGTACTGTCTCACAAGAATCTCTTCTTGGTTTGTTTGGTTCAAGTAGTGAGAGTGGCGCTTGAAAGTGTGTTCTGTAGAACCCGTCCCGTTCAAGGATCCCCCAGTTTAAACCACAGATCCTTATTTGACCCAATATATAACTCGGGTCCCTAATCTACGCTATAAAATCATCTCAGTTATTTAACTCAGTTACAGACCAGTAACTAAACTCCTCAAGGACCTCAGGAGGTCGCTGCTGGACCCCATGTTGAGAGACAAGTGTTTTAGAATATGTCTGTAAATGAACAAGAATTATATAAGCTCATTCATTTATTGAGGAAAATAACCAATATAACATGAGTGCCAAATGGGTAAGAAAACGACAACAAAACGAGGAGCAAAACAGCAGCAGATGAACCTCTTATACTGTACCTCCTTGGTGAATACCAGGACTCACAATGCTGTATAACCATACATTTTGATGATGTGACCTGATCTACAACCCAGACATCTTTGGCTTCCAACACACAATATGCGTCATTGAAGAAAGTATGCAGCATCAAAAAAGACTCATGTATGTTAAGTCACCTGCAACATGAAACACCAGGAAGTCAGGCCTGAGGCTGCGTTCAGTAACACTATATGGAGAGAAAAAAAAGAATATTCATTGCACTTGACTTTAGCATTGCCCACCACAAAGAATAAAGTTAATGTTTTGGAATGTCTAAATCAAAGTCCTGAACTTAATCCAATAGAAATGTTATGGAAGGACCTGAAGTGAGCAATCCATGCGAGGCAACTCACCAACATCCCGGAATTGTTCTCTGGTCTGTAGCTGAATAGGCCGAGATCCTTCCAAGCTGATCTGTGCAGCATTGATCAACAGTTAACGGAAATGTTTAGGAAAGGGGGTCACAAACAGATAAAAGTTATCACAGGAAAGAAAAGACACACACACACATATGTATTGGATCATTCCCCTCAATAAATAATGTTGATAATTGTAAAGATAGAACTTTGAAGCACCAAAGTACACAAGGTTACTGTCAAACATGTAGGCTGCCAACGGGTATTGCATAGCCGGGTGGGGCATGGATCTCCAACTTCCATTGTTACCGACTCGGTGCTCTACGGCCGGGCACCGGTCGAGGTACATTATTACCGAAAGGCTGTAAGATTACAGATGGCCCAGGTCTTTGAGTCAAAGACATGCCAATGACTGTGTGACAGAGGACAAGCACACTGAATGTGTATAGTTTGTCAGGTAATGGTTAAAGACCACTTCACCCACTTTCAACTATATTTACTTGGTGGATGGTGACATCTCATTAGTGAGGAGTCGAGGACCATTATGATTCTGACGTTTCGATCCATTTGATCTTCATCAGGTCATGTCCATGTCACATGACCTGATGAAGATCAAATGGATCGAAACGTTGTCAGAACTTTCAATAAAGAACGTCTTTCTTGTACCTGTGGTGTGCGGGCTCCATCCAATACCTGTCTGGAACTATCCCATTGAGACATAATGAGCACTTCCGCATTCCATTGTTACAATGGGAGTCAGTGCTAGTGTCGCCACTCTTACCATTACTCTGGTATGGTCTAAACTCTAGTCTAAACCATAAGATATAAAAACCTAGATGAATCATTCCCCGCTGCAATTCATTGGAGCGACCTGTATCCATGTGAGCGTGGAAGTGCACCCGACATTTCGTTACTTGATGGCACCGATGCGGAAGCTTGCCCTCACATGAGATACAGAGGCCCCAGAGCCCTCACATGAGATACAGAGGCCCCAGAGTGCCCTCACATGAGATACAGAGGCCCCAGAGTGCCCTCACATGAGATACAGAGGCCCCAGAGCCCTCACATGAGATACAGAGGCCCCAGAGCCCTCACATGAGATACAGAGGCCCCAGAGTGCCCTCACATGAGATACAGAGGCCCCAGAGTGCCCTCACATGAGATACAGAGGCCACAGAGGCCCCAGAGCCCTCACATGAGATACAGATGCCCCAGAGGCCCTCACATGAGATACAGAGGCCCCATAGTGCCCTCACATGAGATACAGAGGCCACAGAGGCCCCAGAGCCCTCACATGAGATACAGAGGCCCCAGAGCCCTCACATGAGATACAGAGGCCCCAGAGCCCTCACATGAGATACAGAGGCCCCAGAGCCGCAGGAGGCGTCTACCTTTCTATTCACCCGTTTCGGCGGGAATGTATACTGGGGCTCCTCGTGTGTGCTTCACTTCCTCCACACTTGCTATATGCAGTTGTCATGTCTGCTTATTATAAGCGACCTTTTGGCTTGACTTTCTGTAAAGTCGCTTGTAAATATTGGTAGTTGCTGGTTGTGCATTTTTTGGGCTCATTTCTAAAGCGTACAGTAGTTGCTCATTTGGGCTTGCGTCCTAATGTTTAAACCAGTGGTTCCCACATTTCTTCACGTCAAGGAACCCCAGATGAATATGTAATTGTCCACAGACAAGTGAGACAACTAAAAATATTTGTGCTCGTTTTCATAGACCTGGCCCCTTGTTTCTCTTGCAAAATCTGGCAACACTGGTCACAGCAGCAACAGCAAACAGGAAGTTATGCACACAAAACGCAAAGGCTCATGGGACACTGGAAACGGGTGGAAAGCTTGTCCCTGATGGTTTCTGGTATAGAGGGGCGGGTGGCAGGTTGAATCAGACGGTGGGGATCCTCACCCATCTGAGCCACGAGCTCAGAAAAAAAGGAATAGGTTTCAGATTCCACACTGGTGCTGTCGCCCTTAAAAGAAAACAAAAAAAGAAACATAGCGGTAAACAAATAAAAAACAATTCAACACAACCCATTTGTTACACTGGTTTTAAATGCAACCAGCTTCATTTTTTTAATATCATTGTTTTTTATTACTATCATTATAATTTTTCATCATTTCGTCTTTGCACAAAAAACAAACAAATAATACATTTGTCAGGAGTCGATCAGCTCTCCCAGCCCCCAAGTTCCCACCACTAAAGTTACAGTTTGCTCAAAAAAAACAAACAAACCACATTTAAAATCAATGTAAATTACAGCAATGTAAAACGAAACATCAAATAAAATCAATCCTGAAAGAAAAGAATGATAATAAAACAAAAAACAGCAACAGGCAGAATAATAATTAGAATCCAATACCCAGCACCGTAATACAATGATCAACTTAAAAAAAAAAAAAAAAAAAAAGACGAACCAAAAACAAATAAAGAAAATCGCAAATTGTGACGTATTAAAAACGTGAAAAAGAGAGACAACCGGTGGGTCACTGTGAAAGAGAGGAAAGGGGAAGTAAAATGATAAGTTAGCTACACCTGTTGAGGGGATGTTTGTGACCCATCGCGCCTCGTTGACCCCCTCGTTTCTACACCTGTTGAGGGGATGTTTGTGACCCATCGCGCCTCGTTGACCCCCCTCGTTTCTACACCTGTTGAGGGGATGTTCGTGACCCATCGCGGCCTCGTCGACCCCCTCGTTTCTAATCTGCTCAGCTAAAATCCAGTCCTTGCAGAAAGGGGTCTTGTCCCCCGTCTGAGCGTCTGAGAGACCAAGAAGCCACTGTTGTACTGTCTGTCTTTTGTCTATCGTTTGTTTGTTTGTTTGTAAGAGGACACTCTAATGCCAAAGTTATGCTCCGTTGTACGCATGGAAATAACCGATCTATAAGCTCACAGCGTGCTGCGTCTGTAGCACGTTGTGAGATTATAGATTGACTATTTCTGTTGAGCATGAATCTGATTCAACCCACCTCCCCCCTGATTATTTTTACCTGTAATGTGCACGGACACAAATGGAAGGGAAGGAGCGGAGACACAGAGAGAAGGAAAACGTGAGACGTGGAGGATATGGGGAAATTCTCGGAGACACGCCACACACTGGGTCTCCAAGGACATCGAGTTTGGCTTTGTCCTTGTGGACTGTGCACGATGGCAGGGTATATAAACACCCCCCCCCCCCCCCCCTCTCTCTCTCGCTCTCTCCTCTCTGCACTTCACCTACCACCCCTCCCCTAGAATCTCTCTCTTGTCCCCCTTGTTCATGCTCTCTCTCCATTCCATTTCAAGTCATTCTGGACCGGTGACAAGTTAAGGCTGAAAAAATAAAATAAAAAATAAATAAAATAAACTACTTGCGTATACAGCGCCCCCAATTGGCTAAAAGTAGAACAAGCAGTAGTCATTTTGTTTGCTAACACCCACCCCACTACTCCACCTTTGTCGACATCAGCGGATATGTGCCGTTGGGGTCACTGGCGTGTGCACGTGTTAAGTGTGAGTGCCCGTTCCAATACATTAAGTGGTGTGCGTGTCTGTTGCACTACACTGAAAAGGCAGCAATGAGTATAATCAGACGCGCCACCCCGACCACAACCAACAGTACACCCCCCCCCCTCCAAAAAAAGGTCTCGACACAAAAATAGAATATTGTCGCAATGAAAGAGAGAAAATGATTCACCGTTC
>NC_139716.1:38440761-38488261 GCF_964188405.1 Protomyctophum parallelum
CGGCAGCTTGCACACCTCCATCTCCCACTGCACGAAGTCGTCGCGCGCCGGGCTGCCGGACACGCACAGCAGCATGTAGCGCTCGCGCAGCTCGTACTCGCAGCTGTTGGAGTCCAGCACCTTGCGGATCTCGCGCATCATCTCGCTGGGCTCCATCGACGACGTGGTCTTCATCGACCACGTGAAGCGCAGCGAGCGCGGCTTGGACGGGTCCTTGGGTCCCAGTGTCGCCGGTGGGGTGCCGGTACCACCTGGGAGACGAAGATGGATGGATGGAGAGGAGAGAGGGGTAAAGAGAGATGAGAAATACAGAGGATTAAGAGAGAGAGAGAGAAGTGGCAGAAGTGAGTAGAGGAGTGATGAGGAGAGGCAGAAGGGCCTAATTCAATTTGCATACAAACTACAAAGCATCCAACCACAAGAACCCTAGCGTATCTATTCTGGAGCAAACTTGGTCGAAAATAGCTGATCTAGACTGTCACTCAATGATCGTCCAGCTCTTTAGTAAACAAAATACACTTTCATTGTTAGGAAGCAGAACTCAACGAATATAACATTTTGAGCTTCAATTTTATAGTCTTACACGGTCCCATTTCTTTGTTTCATCACAGGGTAAAATTTGTATCACAACCTGAAAATGTATTTTCTGTTGTAGAGTGTATGTATGTATAACTTATGAATATACTGTATGTATGTACTGCATGTAATTTGAATGTATTACTGGTATTGTTTTGTTTATACTTAATGTCCGATTCTTAAATTAGGGGAAGTTCTCGATAAGCCTTCTGGCTTTTAACTTCTCCTGCACAATATTAATATGCATGAACTTCTTTTTCCTGTTTTTAACCTTTATGTGCGAATAAATAAAACCTAAAAAGGGGGGGACACCCCTGCTACTGAACAACTCAACAAGCAATGATTTATATCCAAATATAGAGCTATACTATTTAACCCATTCTGACCGGGCACCCATTTTGGTGTCGGCATCATGTTGTGCTTTAGCTATTGAAAAATAGCAGATCTACAAGCTCATATCGCGCCACCGAGTGGCGCGATACGAGCTTGTAGGTCTGCTATTTTTTGAAAAATCGAAGAACGACTGACATTTTTAGAATCTGATCTCAGGTCAGAATGGGTTCATCAGACCAGTGTGTGTCCAGTGGAAACCTCGTATGAATCTGATCTCAGGTCAGAATGGGTTAACACTTAGTTTGTATATCACTTACACAGGTGTCATCAATATGTCCATAAGCGGTGTTGTTTAGATTTTGTTTTTTACACACCATTATAATGTTCTTATTTTGACCACGAGACCCAATTACTGAATGTCAGTCTCCAATGTATGCATGTCTTAAAATTAGATTTATTAATTTTTAGGGCCGGGACTAATTGCGATTAATTTAGATTAATTAACTACAGAAGAATTAATCGCAATTAACTACAGATAAATTAATCGCACCTTTTTTTTCACCGCGGAATGTTTCTCACTGGGCGCTTTTCTATAGTACTGAAAACTGGAAATAATAAAAAGTCACCCCATTTTGTGTTGCCTAGAACTGGAGGTCTGACAAAAAACAGTAACAATATGAAGTAAGTACAGCTTTGTGATGTCACTGAGATGTACTTGTTACTGTTACTATTTTTCTTTCAGACCTCCAGTTCTAGGCAACACAGAATGGGGTGACTTTTTATTATTATTTCCACAACAGGTATATTAATGACAGTAAAATGTTGAAAATGAGTGGTATCCTGTAGTCACTATTCATTGATTCACTGGGATACCAAAAAACATTAAAACAAAAAAGGTTTCTCGCGGTTCTCGGGTTGAATATTGATATGCGATTAATCTAGATTAATTAACTACAAAGCCTCTGATTAATTAGATTAATTTTTTTAATCGAGTCCCAGCTCTATTAATTTTAAAACATATATCCCAGGTGAAATAAATACATTAATCTCTTCAAAAAAAAAACAAGAAGTGATACATCCATCTAATTTTCAGCATACAGGAACACACACAAAACAATTATAATTATATTTACGCAATATGGGGAAACGTATAACTGATAGGGTTCTAATGAAAACTGCGTCGCTGCAGACTTCATTTGAATATTGATCTTAGCTAATAAAACATTTGTATCAGACCACTGACAACGTCAAACTGCTTTCAACAGTACTGTTCTTTTCAGATATATAGCGAATTACATTGATCAATCAATTAATTCTTAACGAAGCTCTCACTTGGAGCACCTCAGTGCCCTACAGAGATTAAATCAGACATTTTTCAACGACGTCAGAGTGGGGAATAAACGGTGTAATTCATCAGATAAACATGTTTTGGCCTATTATACATGCAATGCACATTTCTCTATTCGCTAGCTTAGTTGTTTAGACTTCATGGTCTGAGAGGACTTTTGGCCGGGTGTTCAGATTCAAAAGGTCAAATGATGGAGCCCCCGAAGGGACAAAAATAGTAGGCGGTGAACAAGAAGGGGAGTCTAACTATATTGCGACCTCCGCTGATTGCGCGCAATACATTTTTCCTTTCACCGATTTAAATCGTCACCAGTTTGAATTCTGGACGGGAACCCCGTTTGGTGTTCTAAGCATTATGTTATAATTTAGCTATTGGAAAAAAAAGCAGATTGTAGATCTGCAAGTTTAGAAAAATCGTGACAATGTGGCGCAAATCGTTGAATATACAGATCTACAAGCTCATAGCACGCCACCGAGTGGTGCGCTAAGAGCTTGTAGGTCTGCTATTTTTGAAAAATCGAAGAACGACTGACATTTTTTAGAATCTGATCTCAGGTCAGAACGGGTTAATCAGACGAGTGTGTGTCCAGTGGAAACCTCGTATGAATCTGATCTCAGGTCAGAATGTGTTAACTCAAATCTTTGCTTCTGGGGGGTCCTTGACGTGACATCTTTCATAGAAACTGGTAGGATTTAGAAGACTTTTTGTAGAATCCAGTGTAAAGGCAGCATTACCAGTGTTCCCAGAGCCTGGCGAGGAGTTGTTCTCATCGTTGTTGGAGGTGGAGGTGGAGAGCACACCGCCCGAAGTCTTCTCCGATTTATCCACCGTGCTGCTCAGCATAGACCTGGATGGACCCATGGATGGATGGATGGATGGATGGATGGATGGACACATGGGAAGGATTGGGGGGGGAGAGGAGGGGGGGGTTAGAGTGGGTTGTTGGGGACAGGACGAGGGACAGCAAAACAAGAGGGAGATGGGAAGGGGTGAAGAGGAACCAGAGAGGAAGAGAAGGACAATTGAGTAGAAGAACAAAGAGGAGAGGTAGAACGAGCACGAGCAGGGAACACAGGATGAGAGGGAGGAGGGTGAGACAACATGGACAGACAGACAGACGGATGAGAGGGAGGAGGGTGAGACAACATGGACAGACAGACAGACAGACAGACGGATGAGAGGGAGGAGGGTGAGACAGCATGGACAGACAGACGGACGGATGAGAGGGAGGAGGGTGAGACAGCATGGACAGACAGACAGATGAGAGGGAGGAGGGTGAGACAACATGGACAGACAGACGGATGGATGAGAGGGAGGAGGGTGAGACAACATGGACAGACAGACAGACGGATGAGAGGGAGGAGGGTGAGACAACATGGACAGACAGACGGATGAGAGGGAGGAGGGTGAGACAACATGGACAGACAGACAGACAGACGGATGAGAGGGAGGAGGGTGAGACAACATGGACAGACAGACAGACGGATGAGAGGGAGGAGGGTGAGACAACATGGACAGACAGACAGACAGACGGATGAGAGGGAGGAGGGTGAGACAACATGGACAGACAGACAGACGGATGAGAGGGAGGAGGGTGAGACAACATGGACAGACAGACAGACGGATGAGAGGGAGGAGGGTGAGACAACGACAGAAGAACGAGATGAGGGGAAAATAGACAAAGAAATGTTTCTCTCTTTTTATTTTAGGGGGACTTTCCACAAGTACCCCTGTGTGTTTGTGTGTCTCTCTCTCTCTCTCTCTCCGTCCCTGTGTGTTTGTGTGTGTCTCTCTCTCTCTCTCTCCCCGTCAGAGACAAATATCAACAGTGTGATATGTGATGAGCACATGTTAGAAGTATGTGAAACATGGAGTTATACGTCATATGACGGTGTCATGTGCCAAATATAGCCAATAATATAGAAGCTCATAATAATAATAATTTGGCGATGCGTTTTGCGAGCTTTTATATTGGCTAGTTTCGGTGTGCAACAATGTCATACGAAATAAATTAGATCGAATTTCAATGTTTAACCCATTCTGTCAGCATCATGTTATGCTTTAGCTATTTAAAAATAGCAGATCTACAAGCTCATATCGCGCCACTGAGTGGCGCGATACGAGCTTGTAGGTCTGCTATTTTTTGAAAAATCGAAGAACGACTGACATTTTTAGAATCTGATCTCAGGTCAGAATGGGTTCATCAGACCAGTGTGTGTCCGGCGGAAACCTCGTATGAATCTGATCTCAGGTCAGAATGGGTTAATTACACACAAACACATTTGGGTACTAGGAGGATTCTCAAGTCTTGCATGCATGCATTGCACACACACACACACACCCCGCCATGCGTATCAACCTACCCACCAACACACACTCACTCGTTCACTCAGATGCTACCATTGGCTACCGGGCCAACATCGCTCATCCCCTGATCGGTCCACCCATCACCAAAATTAACATTCCCAGAGTTAGAAACACTTTCCCGGGCCAATCACAAAACAAGGCCGCCCCACGACTTGCATTATCAGCTACTGATTGGGTCTGATTGGGTAATCATTGATTGACAGCAGGCTTGTTGGGTTTGGGATTTTGTAGGGTTTTGGGGTTTGGTCTGTTTCCTCACCTGCTCCCCTCATCCCGACCCTCTCCCTCATACGGGCTCCTCGAGAAAAATCAACAAGAGTTTAGTCTTTTTTTTTAATGACTAAGCGGTCTAACATTTTCAACCTAGTAACAAACTAGAGCACTATTGTATTTGTGGGCTAACATGATGCACAGGTCACACCACTCTCGGCACCTGGTGTGACCGTTCCAATCCGAGCGCAAACGAGCCCCGATAAAATGAAACAAAGACAGAATAGGACTTCTCCTCCCAGTTCTAGAAATATGCTCAAAATCATGTTAATGATTATTACCATGGCATCATGGCGACTCCACCAACGGAGTCATTGCAACGTTAACTAGGGGTGGAATGTTGTATCCTTTGAGGTTAAGAAGGGACCCTGGGAGGATGGTATGCAAATAGTATGCATATGAGATGGGATGGGCTTAAAGAGTACAAATGACTTCAACACAAATGGAATGAGAAAGGATGGCTTTTCTTTTAAAGCGGAGAAGACTTTGGAATGGTTTTGAAAGGGTAGTGGTTTGGAAATGGCTCGGCGCAGTTTGGAACGGAACAGGGTGGTCGCGGTGAGGGTGGGTCCTGTGACAGCAAGGAGGTGTTAATGGTCCCCACCACCTTCTGCTCTTATTAGTTAACACTGAACCTACACACACACACACACACACACACACACACACACACACACACACACACACACACACACACACACAAAAACAGACAGGCAGGCTGATGCTGCCAAACAGTTTCACTGACGTGTGTACTGTGTATACCAACAGACAGGGTCCTAAGATACATACAAATCATAGACACACACACACACACACACGTATTCTCTCTGACAAACACGCATGTATTCTGTCACACACACATGAATGTATTCTGTCACACACACACACGCATGTATTCTGTCTCACACACGCATGTATTCTGTCACACACACCCAAAAGGAGAAAAGCAGACAAGAGAGAGAACAAACGCATGACAGAGCTAGTCTAAATTGACAACCATGAGACAGCAGAATACATGCAAACACTGCAGGACATACAGTAAATGACAAGACATGACAAATTAAGCAGTTTATAGTCTTTCTATATTTGGCATCATTCCAGTTTTCTGCCCCATAAAGACATTCACATTAGCATCAAACAAAATAGCTCCCTGCAATAGAGACATGGTTAGGTTAGAGTAAATATAGTAAAACAAATATAATAATAATAAAAATAAAATAAAAAGACAGGTGAGAAAGGGTGAAACAACTTTACAGTTAATGAAAGTGGTACAGTATGAACCATGTGAGATGGAGAGCAAGGCATTCACGCGAGCACATTTTGCATTGTCCCACCAGCCAATTAAAATGGGAACACTTCCTAGGAAAGATGCAAAATGGCTGCCATGACATGGCTCGATGTTTGAAGTGCAGCGTGATGATGAAGCTCTACCTCGAGGATGTGCTCGCTGCTTGGATCTCAAGGCGTACAGCTTTCCACTAAAGACGGTCACTTATACCGGTCGCACACTCGAAAATAGCCGATCTACAAGCTCACAATAACAGGTCGCAGTGTGATGCGACCGTGAGCTTCTAACAACCAAGTGGAAATCAGGCATCAGTCTCACTGAATAATGTTTTGTGAATCCAATGGTTTATGGTCGTGATTTAATCTGCGACAAGACGGACGGGAAGGCTGGTAATAAAGGCTGGTCTCGTTTTCAAACTAAAGGTTGAGCGATTTATCAAGAGGCGAGTCTAATGATGAAAGTCACCGAATTAAAATTGTCTGTGTAGGAAGTAGAAACCATGGGGTGTCGATTGTAGCTGTGGGTTAAATTAAAAAGGTGTTGTTGCCTATTCCAACCAGCAGGTGGTGCATTAGCCCAGCAGTGAAACCGCCAGCACAAGTCTACCTGCTGGCGAAGCCAGGTCGACACATTCACTGCTGGTCAGGACTGTGTAAGTATTGTACAAATCTTCATTAGTAAGGCATTTCAAATGCCATCATTTGTAATGCATTACAAATGTGTGCATTGCCTGTGCCCATGTGAATACAAAGGCGGGTGTGAACAGAAATGTGCCACGGTCTGTGCCTGTAACGAAGGAGCCTTTTATTAGTGTGTACTTGCTTGTGTGTGTTTATGTGAGTGTACACAGCATAAAGATATATATATTTTTCCAGGCACAGTAGGTCAAAGCCATCCAGTACTGTTGCTGCTGCTGTTAGACAGAGGAGAGAGAGCCAAAGTGAATAAAAAGGTGCCACATGAAAGGAAGAGAAGAGAGTGCAGCCTCCAGAAAAGAGTGCAGCCTGAGAAGCAAAACACTGCATTCCCCCCCATCCGTCCTCGATCCACTCCTCCTCGCTACCTCCGTCCAAGAAGGAACACGGTTCACAAAAATAAATAAAAAATAAACTAAACAAAACAAAAACCTAAAGTTCAAACGCTACTGCAGCTCAGACGATGGGATGCTCGGCCTCCAAAGCGAGATAAACAACTGCGCTGCTCCAAAACCAGTCCCAGACTCAAAGAGTTTAAATGCGAAAACAACAACAAAAGGAAGTAGGCAGGTCAATGGGGGATATATATATATATATATAAAAAAAAGATAACAAAATCTAAAAGGTTTCACGTTAGTTTCAGGTCCTACCCAGGGGGGGTGGGTGGGTGTGGGTGTGGGGGGGGGGGGCTAGGTGGATTCCCTGCTTGGCCAAGAGAGACATTGCGCTCATAAGCCTCAGAGTGTACTACTCGACAACCAGACACCGGGGTCTAAATGGCTCAATGGAAGAGCAGGGAGACCACCTCCGACCTCTGTATTACACCTGCTCTAACGTACATAGTGATTACATTCTTTACGATAAAAGGTCCAGATTGTAGCTGGAAAACCCTTGATCATGAGCAACTGTTCTCTTCGCCGTCAGCAGAACAGCACGCCGCCCACTCAAGTCACTACATTACGCCCCTTATATGATAATATAACCCATTCTGACCTGAGATCAGATTAAAAAAATGTCTATTACATCCTGACAGTTTAATTGTTAACCCATTCTGACCTGAGATCAGATTCTAAAAGTGTCTTCGATTTTTCAAAAATAGCAGACCTACAAGCTCGTATCGCGCCACTCGGTGGCGCGATATGAGCTTGTAGATCTGCTATTTTTAAATAGCTAAAGCATAACATGATGCTGACACCAAAATGGGTGCCCGGTCAGAATGGGATAATAATGTTGTTATTATCTTTGGGGTGTTTTGTAATGGTGTGCATACAAGACAGTTGTCCTGTGAGTGCCATTAATTCAGCGCTCGCGGAGCCGTTGTCGGTCGCGTGTCCGAGAACCGAGGCCACAGTGATGAGATGGCATCACTTTCTGTCCTTATCTGTTAAGGGTTGGGGGGTTATATGAGTTACGGGGTGAGAAGATGATTCGTCGTGCACATCGATTGGGGGGGATGATTCCTGACCGGGAGGTTGAAATGAGGATAACTCTGAACTGTGGTCTACACTCAATAGTCTCGTCTAAATTCAATGTTGGGGCTAAAACTAGGTGGAGACAGTTTGTAGATTTAAGAAACCAATGCAAACATCAGGATTGGTTTCCAAAGCGACGGGACAAGGTTTGTTAAGAGACCTCGGTCCACAGGCTGGGGAATCACTGATTTCGATGTAAGTATCAGGGATCTCGCACTGCTCAGACTAAGGACATCTGGGACACAAAGAGCTGTGTGCTCAACGCGTTCTATCTGAGGGGCGTGGGGGGTGAGGATGAGAGCACTGGGATGGATGGAGACATTGAAAGAAAAGGTGGTGAGGGTGTTACTGTGATGCACCGCAGTGACCAGTGAGTGGGTGAGGGAGTGAGTAGGTGAGTGAGTGAGTGAATGGGGGAGGGGGGTTAGTATAAAAAATAAACAATGTCCATAAACACGGCACTCAAAACCAAAGAGCTAAAAAAAAAAGGGGGGGGGAGGGCAACCACAGAAAAAAAAGATAGAGCTCAAAGACCAAGGCACAAGGGAAGGTTTGAACAAAAAAAAAAGCTGCACAAAACACCAAAAATAAGAGAAAATATATATAGTGTGTATATATATATATCTCTCTCTCAAATATATTTAAGGAGAGGATCAATGTAAAAATCAAGGGGTTATATTTAACAGTGGGGATGTTGCCTACCTTCTCGGAAACCTGAACGAGAGATTTCTACAAAAACAAAGGGATAAAGAAAGGGAAAAAAGAAAACGTAATGTATAAAAAACGGATATAATTGGACTGAGACACGACGAGAGCAGACTTTGAAACAAGAGAACAAGAAAAATCTACGTCCGGGCAAAATGAAAACCCAAACCCCACATTGTATTTAAGTTGCATAAACTAAAATAACTAAATAAATAAACACGGTACATGAAAAGTACAGTAATAATAATTCCTTTACCATCTGATGAAGAGTGGTATTTGAATGAGGAGATAACCACTAAAGCCCAATTTTAAACTTAAAGGTAAGGCAAGTGATTTTCTTTATTAAATTACTCATTGCTATAGTGTGTTTGTTCAGTAACGGAAGTCTCCATGTCTCTCCAGCTTCTTATTAACCCATTCTGACCTGAGATCAGATTTAAAAAAAATGTCAGTCGTTCTTCGAGTGTTCAAAAATAGCAGACCTACAAGCTCGTATCGCGCCACTCGGTGGCACGATATGAGCTTGTAGATCTGCTATTTTTCAATAGATAAAGCATAACATGATGCCAACACCAAAATGGGTGCCCGGTCAGAATGGGTTAAACAGAAAATGCTTTTTCAGGATGGGATATGAATTTTATCCACTCAGGATACAGAACTCAGTCAGGATACAGATTAAATTTGTGTCACCTACCTGAAAATGTATTTTCTGTTTATTAAAGAGCTGGAGATACCTGTGACTGAACAAGCAATAATTACTATCAGAATATAGTGATTTAACCTTTTAACATTTTTTTTTTAGTTTTAACCCAAAAATATCACTAACCTACCTTTAAGCTATTCAAAAATAGCCAGTCTGCAAGCTCACAATACAATGCTGCAATGCAACATGCTGTAAGCTCAGCAATCTTTTAACAATTTGAAAAATGTGAAAGATTTAGAAAATCTGAAATGATGGGACGCCAGGGTGAAAGTTAAAAAGTTAGGAGTAATTAATGGGGCTCGATAGATGAGTGTGAATACTGGGCATTAAATTCACAACAAAAGAACATGGAAAGAAGATTTCATAGACGCCAACAAGGCGCACTCCCCCATCCGACACCAGATGGAACATTCCATGACATCACATCTTGGGGATAAATCATTATTAATCCTGAAAAGAAGGGTTGTTTTTGAGGTGAGACGGTCAACTATGCAGAGCTGTGTGAACATTAGTGTCAAAAGCCCCAACCTTCTCCCTCTCTAAAACACACACACACACACACACACACACACACACACACACACACACACACACACACACACACACACACACACACACACACACACACACACACACACACACACACACACACACACACACACACACACACACACACACACACACACACACACACACACACACACACTTCAAAAGAGTAATCAAAACAACACATTGAGAAAACAACTTGTGTGTGTGCGCGCGCATGCGTGTACTTTGGTACTTAAAGCATATATAACTTTTACTCCACCATATGCTTGTTTTTTGTTTTTGCTTTAATTAATTGTTTTACTTGTAACAGTATTATTATATTGTGATTTTGCTACTTTTATTCAGATCTTATGTAAAATATCCGAGTAGTTCTTCCTAGCGGGAAAGTGCTGAGGTCAGGTTATGGGATATCTTAATCAAATATACAGCTCTCTCTCTCTCTCTTTCTCTCTGCATGTGTGCGTGCGTGTGCACGCGCGTGTGTGTGTGTGAGTGTGCCTGCGTGCGTGTCTTTAGCTACATAAACCACCACAGTAAAATCTCGGCGTAAATGGACCTGTACGGGTCCATTTTTACTGTATGTGCCACCTGATACCTCTGTCTCCACAACCTTCACTTCCTCTTAGCAAGCCAGGCATGTGTGTGTGTGTGTGTGCGTGTACACGAGCCAAGGTGTCCCCGCCACCAGTGGTATTTATAGTTGAAGGAAAAGTGATATCTCCGTTGTAACCATGGATACCGTCGCCATGGAGCTATGTTTGAGTGGGAGAAATGGAAAGTTGCTGCCTGTGTCTATTCCTTGTGACACACACACACACACGCGTAGAGTTTTGGGTTGTGTAGTTACACCGCGCCAAATACTGGCAAGATATTTTCAATAGTTGAACCGGTTTCAAAATTCATATTCCAAAATAATCTCTGTGTTGACTTGCATTGCACGCTGAAACAGCAATCTGTGCGAATAAAGCTGGTCCTGCCAGTGTACTGTAAACCACATTACAATTAAGCTTGGTTTAGTGTTGTTTTGCTAAGGATTAACCTTGGGCTGAATTTGTTATTTAAATTAAAGACCGAATCATTGCTTTTGCAGATGTAAGAAAACAGCGATAGTGCCTTTGCCAATCATTAACACGAAAACAATGATGAACAGAGTTCCATAATTTCCATTAATCAGAATCAGATTTGTTTGCGTTTGTTTTTGTGTTAAATAAAGTGAGAGAATGTTTTTGATATTATTTTTATAAAGGGCAACAAGCAAAAATAATTTGGGGTTACTTCCCGGCACTAACTACTACACAACACATAGCAACTCAACTCTAACTATGACTGTCTCAGGTGAAAATAGACCATCAACAACAAGCACACGGCGGATGCGTTGTGAGCACGAAGATCAGATATTTTGGTTACTTTGGAAAATCTTTCACCCACTGTAACCCCTAATGTGGCCACCAGGTCAAAAAGTAGTTAATTGTGCTTTGACTTCTCAAAGCAAAGCCCAACTCCCCCACTACTACAACACACCAGCAACTTTCCAATAACACTACCAATACACAAGACTATTCCATGTCCTTTACACATACACTTTCTCACGGATATACCCAACGTGCCTTCAGGGTTCATTCATTGCTGACTAATGTGCGACGTCACTCAAGTGTTGAAGAAACATCTCAGTGTTGTCTAGGGCTGCCAACAATCGATTTCCTTAGCAATTATTCAATCAATAAAGCTTCATACAAATCAACCAAATAATGTTGTGCGTTGATACAGTGTTGCTCCTCTGGTGAACGTACTGTAATCAATAATCCTTTTCATTAATCGTTCAGCAAATGATAATTCTCAGAAAGAATACAAGGGTTTGGAATTTCTGTTTGAAATGGTTTAAAAACCCCTCGAGTCATTTTCTTGTAATAAAAATCAAATTCGGTGACGTAAAGCCTTAACGTTGAGGTCTCGTGCATTTATTGCGATCAATTGTCCACGGAAGGGGGGCCGCCCGACTGGGACAACCTGGCCTGGAGGAAGCAGGACTGCGGTAAAAAAAAAAACGTCCAGACATGAAGCCAAAAACCTCCAGAAAAGAAATGTCTCCTCAGGCCAGCCTAGCGCTGTTCCAAACACAAGATTACAGGGCAACACACTGCTGGCTCTGGCCAGACAGTCACAGCTGGGACTTCACTGCAGTCTGTTGGACATGAATATATAGAGCAGTGGGTTATCAACCAGAGGTCCAGGGACCACCAGTGGTCCTTGAGGGGGTTCCAGGTGGTCCCCAGCTAAATGATGGAGAGTTGTGGACCCTTATAGATCTTTGACCATTTGTCAAATGATCTTTGTCCATTTGGTTTTATTTTACGCTCTCATAAATTATTGTCAATTAGAGGACGTAGAAGAACTGTTATTTTGATCGTTTGCCTGTTGTCTCTTATTGTGGACAAAACCGTATCCTAAATGACAACAAAATATTTAAAGTTCTGCGTCCGACCGATCAAATGGTGGTCCATGGCTCAATTGGCGAATAAATAATGGACCTCGATATGAAAAAGGTTGAAAACCACTGTATTATAGAAGCTTGTCAAAGACATATGCACCATCCGCAGGGGATTCGAACCCGCCAGACTGGTGGTGGTCACTAGCCAGGGCACTTTACCACTGTGCCACCCCAGCGCCCGATAGAACACAATACAACAGTTTAGGCTGAAAGGGTCTCTCTGTTCCCTCTCGCATCTAGGGACATAAGCTCTAAATGTGAATGTGCCATTTTCAGTTAAAACTAATGTGATTTCCAGTGACGGTGGAAGCTGACTCAGTCATCATTAACGGTGAATATGGGTGACTTGGGAGTGAATGACTCCCCAGAGAGAGAAAGTGTTTTTCCCCCCTTCTCATCTGCCGAGTCATGTGTCCCAAATAACTAAATCTGGAATGCCAAATTCAAATGCAATTAAAGGGGGTCCTTGGTTGTCCTTGGACAACCAGTGACATACAGAACACGTGACCATGTTGACGTTCTATCCCACCGAGCTCGCCGTCAGCTTGAAATTAAGTCAAACGCAATACCTGACACATTGCTAAAGACTCCACTAAAGACTCCACACGCATCAGTGGTGCTCAATATTTCATGTCAAGAACCCCAAAGATTATATGTAATATGCCGCCGATCTGAAAATATGTTGTTCCAGGGACCTCCCCAGAAGCAAAGATTTGAGTTAAAATGTTCACTCTTTAATAATATATATATTCAAAGATTTGAGGCACATTCACGATTTTTCAAAAATAGCAGACCTAAAAGCTCATAGCGCGGCACTCGGTGCCGCACTATGAGCTTCTAGATCTGCTATTTTTCAATAGCTAAAGTATAACAATGCTTTAAAACACCAAAAGGGGTTTCCGCCCCAAAATGTGCTAGATAGAGCTCCATAAAGAACAATTACCCTGTCTAAAGCCATAACGTACAGAGCCTCTGGATTGGCTGGATTTCTACTCATTTACATCTCCCGTTTTGAGCTTGTAGATTTGCTATTTTCTTTTTTTTATTGGAACCCTGAAATGTAACATTTGTATTCAATTTCAAATGTATTTAGTTATACTTATGTTAACTTTACGAACTAAAATGCAAATACAATGGACATAAAAAAGGCAATAACTTTTTAATACTCGTCATTAAGCTACTACGACTAATATAGACTGAAGTAATAAAAGCGAAGCCAAGACCTGTTTGGATGTTCGGAATTGTAACAGCTGAAATCAATAATATATCAGTATTCCGGTATTAAGGTGGCACCTGGGCCGCCAGTTGCCCATGTATGCTCGCCAGTTGCCCATGTATGCTCTATTACATAAGGATACGTTTGACAAATACAAATACAAATAAATGAAGGAAAAACAAGTCAATAAGTCAGATATGAATAATCATTTGGGGGCAGCCAGGTGCCCCAGCAGTATGAACGGGCATCACTTTACTCCCATCTGTTCTACACCCACCACAGATTTAGCCGTTCATCCGTCCCGCCATCTGTTCAGCCCCCTCCCCTCCCCTTCCCTTCCCTCCCCTGCCCCGCACCGCACCGCTCACCTGCGCACAAACTTGGAGGTGAACTTGCTGAAGATGCCGGTGGCGCCGTGTTGGCGGCGCGCCTGGCTGTTGCCGTGCGACAGCGACGGGGAGGCGGGCCCGCCGGGGTAGGCGGAGCCCTGCTGGTCGCGGGCGCCCCGCTGCTGGCCGGCGTGGAACGTGCTGCGGATGCCCACGCCCCGCGAGAAGTTGGTGCGGTCCGTGGCCGCCGCCGCCGCGCTGCTGCTGATGTTGTGCGCCGAGGGCGAGGCGCCGGGCGGCCGCTGCTGAGCGGGAGCACTGTGAAAGGGGAGGACGGACGCACGGACAGACAGACAGGACGCCATGGGAACACACAGGGATGGATAGGAAGGTGAGAAAGACAACAAGGTGCCAGTGGCAGACGGACAGACAGACAGGACGCCATGGGAACACACAGGGATGGATAGGAAGGTGAGAAAGACAACAAGGTGCCAGTGGCAGACGGACAGACAGACAGACGCCATGGGAACACACAGGGATGGATGGATAGGAAGGTGAGAAAGACAACAAGGTGCCAGTGGCAGACGGACAGACAGACAGACGCCATGGGAACACACAGGGATGGATGGATAGGAAGGTGAGAAAGACAACAAGGTGCCAGTGGCAGACGGACAGACAGACAGACGCCATGGGAACACACAGGGATGGATAGGAAGGTGAGAAAGACAACAAGGTGCCAGTGGCAGACGGACAGACAGACAGACGGGGGGGAAACAAAGTTAAGAAGTGAAGAGAATGGGGGAGGGGAAGAGAGGAAAGACGAGATGGTTAGTTAGCACCGATAAAAGAACACAGTTTACTTCTGTTGGTACTTACCTCAACCCAAAATGGTGTGTGTGTGTGTGTGTGTTGAGTGTCTGTGTGTGTGTGTTGAGTGTCTGTGCGAGCCTGATGTTGCTTACAGTATAATCCTAAATGATCCAAGCTGGTGTTGTGGAGGCCAGATGAGGTCAGGGACTCAAACAGGGCCATGTACAGACTTTTGGGAGGGGAGGCCAAGTTTCCCCCAAACACATGAACACGCGCACGCCGCACACACACACACACACACACACACACACACACACAGAATAAAACTGAGTTTGGAAGTACGAAATACCCTAGCAAGGTCATACTTCTGGGCGTGACAAATATGTTAGACTTGGTCAGCATGTTCTTAAAACCAGACTTATCAGAAGGGGAAAATGTGAGACCCTGTACCTGCCAATAGAATGTAGCATAATGTGACCCAGCCTTTGTAATGTATTGAATGAGAGCAGAGCAACATTGGTTCACTTCAGCAAAAGAGAAATAAACAAGAGAAATTATGTATAAAAAGGGCACTTTCTATGCCTTACTTTCTCCTATGAAGGCAATCAGGTAGGTGCTCAAGCACTGATTGGATCCTATGTGTGCACATGCCCGGACACAAACGCAGTTAATCCTATAATCCTTGGCAAAAGATCACACAAACACACACACACACCCCATTGAGAAATCGTAGCTTACTAACTGCGATTGCTACGCTGTGTGTGTGTGTGCGCGAGCGTGTGTGTGTGTGTGTGTGTGTGTGTGTGTGTGTGTGTGTGTAAAACTCCTGTGCCAGTATTAGAATGGGAAGTGGCTAATGGCCACAGGCAAAAAACTGAACCACAAACGGAACAAATCAATGAATAGATTTAACACACATTAGGTCCTCACAACATGCGCAAAAGAAAACAATCATCATTCATATGAGTCCAAACTGAAACAGGGTGATGATGTATTTTTAAGTGGACGTCGTTGCTGCAGTATTTCAACAGATGTCCAAAGGCACAGCACTGCACACCCACCACTAACAACAAATAGCATGCACATAAAACACACACACAGGCCTTCTGCGAGTGCAGAATACAGGGACAATCAGGGAGACTGGTGGGGGTTATCAACCCAGCCAAAGACAGCCTAAAAGTGACCGCCTATGAGGGAGGAGTGGCATATTGATACACAGTAGCACCGTAACTTGCAGTATCCTGTGTCTTTCAAGTGGATTCCTGTTGGAATGATTATGGGGAGGAGGGGGTATTTTCAGCAAAGAGATTTTGTGAAGAGCGAAAGGAGTAGTGAGCCAAGGACGGAACCCTGGGGGACCCCAGTCAACCAAGAATATAGGGTTTTAAGTGGTTAAGACGCAGTCATGTGGTGGAGAATGCTCAGCAAAAGAAGGGCATTAAAAGCTTTTCCCAGTCTCTGTTCGGAGGGTTGCTGTGCAGACGCAGCATGTCGTATTTAATTACTAATGTAAACATGTGCCAGCGGCACATCTTTCAACATTACATCGTGTCTCGCAGATTTTTTTTCAATTCAGAGCGCTGCCGGTACTTTGTGTTAGTGCATTCTGACGGAAAGGCAGCCAGTTGGGTCTCTGTTCTGGACAATGTTCAAAGTTAAATTCTGTTCAGCTTTTGCACGTCTCCCAGTTGATGACATCCGTGTTTAATTACCTGCGTGCACGGCGCACGGCCAAGAGGAAAAGGAGCAAAGAGGAAGCTTAATTATCCTCAAGGGTATTTTCATTACAAAGCTGTCAAACATTAAAAAAAAGTTTAATGCATTCACAAAGCAACAAAAATATATGAGACCGTATTCCAAATGAATCAATCAATTATTATTGCACAGTCTCTTCTTAGTGCGATTTGGCAATGTTAGGCCCAAACCACACCAGCTGCAACTCCTTGCAACGACTCGCAACTCCTTAAAACAAAACAAACCACACCGATGCAACTCCTTGCAACGACTCGCAACTCCTTAAAAACAAAACAAACCACACCGATGCAACTCCTTGCATTGGGGACAATGCATAGATTTCTGTCAAATAAGGAAACATAGACTCATTGCCTTAACTGATGCGCAGTTGCAACACGGAAACTGTTGTGTGCAGTCACCCCTTCTGAGCTGAAAAACCCTGTTTGGCCTGACGTTGGTTTAGAACGGCCAGAAAACGTCACGCGTGCTGTGTGGAAATACGTCAACAAGGAAAGACAGCAAGGCCATATGCAAGCGACAGGGCATTGCCAAACAAGGCTACCGGCACTAACATTAGCTGGACTACCACCAAGAGTATGATGCTAATGATAGACTTCATTAACCCATTCTGACCTGAGATCAGATTCATACGAGGTTTCCACTGGACACACACTGGTTTGATTAAACCCATTCTCAGATTAAAAAAATGTCATCGTTCTTCGATTTTCCAAAAAAATAGCAGACCTACAAGCTCGTATCGCGCCACTCGGTGGCGCGATATGAGCTTGTAGATCTGCTATTTTTCAATAGATAAAGCATAACATGATGCCAACACCAAAATGGGTGCACGGTCAGAATGGGTTAACACACGGCAGCGGCCCGCCTATTTGGATGCTTCTGTGCTGGTGACTGTAAATGTCCTCTTTGGGAATGAATAACAAAATATCATCATCATAGTAACTATAGCTTTTAAAATATATTCATATTATAGGTGACTAGACCTGTACGTACCCGTCGGTCACCGGCCTACAGTACTTGGGAACGATGCAACTTGGGAACCTAATAATACCCATTGTCATGACGCATTCATAGTAGGATGTGGGTAGAGGACAGGCTGTGTGTTGGAGTGGTACCTTCTCTCCAGCATTCCCAACCGGGTTCTGAACAGCCCAAGTTCACTGCTGAACGACGCATGCAACAAAACTTGGACTTAAAAACATGTAGGCCACCATTTATTTTTCTTCTTCTCCTTCAATGTACGTGTACATGTCACAATGTGGGGCGTGGACCGCGTATATTGGCAGTTCAGTTCACACCAAATGACATGTCAGCATTGCTAGTCACATGCCTGCTTGTTAGCACACAGCTGCTGCTGCTGCGGTGCACATGCTAACAAGCTGTTTGCAGGCGTCCCGACTCCCGAAGGACATGGAGAACACACATCCACCATAGTGTGACAAGTGGCTGGTGGAGACATGCAGCGGCCTGAATGTCAAGGTATCTCCAGTAAAATAAACTTTAGATTAAGCAAGCGGGGTTGCATGCAGAGAGACCAAAAAAAGACAATGACGGCAAATTGCCGTAGAGCAGACACATAGACACAGCAAATACATCAGAAAGATTGGAACATTTCTCCTTCATTCATTAAGCCAAGCTCGACTGTGGTGTGGTAACAGGACAGATGGCAGTCGAGGCTTTCCCAGACTCTGACTGTGGTCTGGGTGGGACTGTTTTGGCAATGATGGGGACTTTTATCCAGATGCTTAAAGACCAAGGCCCCATACCAACCCCAAGAAAGGAAACGGGAGACTGCTGAAGCCATTTAAGAATCAAAGCTTCTAGGGACATACAAGTCTTTGAAGCCGTGTACAGGTTCAAGACACTAAAAAGAGGGGATGCTTTGTATTTAGCAGGCAGAAGAGAGGAATGAATAAACCATGAATTAACCTCGACAGACATGGCAAACATCAATACTCAATCAAACGTGGACGTACGGCGCATGCAAAACATTCTAATGCATTTACGCAGCGTTGGAAATAGACATTTGCATGCATTTCACACCTTTCTTGTGTCACTGAAGTATTTTCTTTTAATAAAAAATGAAAAAAGCTATGTGCATAATATTGTTGTTGTAAGATGGTTGATACTACTTTTAATCTTTCCCCAAACTATTTTGGGGTTGCCAAATTCTTCGTCACCGTTGTCATAGTGTGGGGACAAAGTAATTGCACTTCAGTTCACAACAAATGGCATGTCGGCATTGTTAGCAGTGTCACTAATCACAGGTTCTCTTTTACGGGGAGGATGAATTGACATGGTAATTAAATTGTGAGGAAAAAGGGGGAGGGGGGGGGGGTGGAATAATTCGCTATACTAAATTTGAGTGAGTGGTGCAACTCCGTGTGGGGGTCCCCGGAGGGGTCCCTGGAAGTTCCAGACCCACAGGAACGCGCTCAGGGTGCCGGCCCGGTGCCGGCCCGGTTCCGGCGAGGCGGCCCGCGTCCGAAACGGTCGGGAAATGACAGAGTTACCGGCGTGTGGGTAGCCTCGGAAACCCAGACGTTTTTATTTCCAGGGAGGAAAAAAAAAGTCTGGGTCCGAGTCCACTTCAATTAGGCATACAGTAGCGCAAACGTCCATCACTCTCTGCTGATTTCGGATTGTCTGCATCTTTGTTAAATTGACGCACACACGCACACATGTACACACACACTCCTCTCTCTCTCTCTGTCGCTCTAATGAATCAGTCTCATGTCACGCAGCTGTGTCTAGATTCTCCCGGCCCATCCTGCCGGGAGCTGCCTATGCCATAGAAAGCATAGGTGTGGGGGTCCCCAGGGGGTCCCTCTACTGTGACTGTACTGTACTGTACCGTCCTGTCACACCCGAAATCATCATATATGCAGTTAATATGTGTGTGTGTGGTGAAAATCAACCAAACGCTTCTTTCGTGCTCGGACGGACGGACGGACGGACAGACACAGCCAGCCAGGGACACACAAAGCTGTCTATAGGAGTGGTTGCACCACTCAAAAAATAAAATAAAATAAATACGAAGCAAAACGCCATGCATGACATTGTTGTTGTAAGACTTGATACTGGTGTTAGAAAATGAACACAGAACAATACTGACATTTCCACCAAACAAGATATTAGATTCCAACTCTGATTCTGATTCTGTCTAACCAATGTCAGCTCCTCCAATTTGTTTGACCGATTTGATGGCGGCGGTACAGAAAAGAAGCAGTGTGCTATACTGACACGTGCTAAAAATGGTCTGTTGTTTTTGGCAGCTAATTTAAGTTTTAGTCATAGTCTTTTGAATAGTTTTCATTTAGTTTTAGTCACATTTTAGTCACCTGTAATGTTTTAGTCGACTAAATATCATACGATTTTAGTCTACAGTCGACTAAAATGTATTTCGGCGGGCCTTGATGCCGTCGTAATGGCTCACTTTACACTTGCTCACAACGCGTCGCAGCGTAGATCGGCTATTTTCAGCATGCAACCAAGTGTAGTCTACTGGATCTCTTGTCCACTAGTCCCTTCCTGACATTTTAGTCTAGTTTTTATTTGTTGACGAAATTGTCAATATATTTAGTGTTACTTTTAAGTCATCACGGCTTAGTTTTAATTTAGTTTCCATTTAGTTTTCGCCAGTGAAAAAAGGTACCAGTTGACGAACATTTTTTCGTCTTAGTATTAGTCGACGAAAACAACACTGGTCTGCACACAGGCATGGTGTAGACCAGTGTCTAGCCCATTCTGACCTGAGATCAGATTCATACGAGGTTTCCGCCGGACACACACTGGTCTGATTGACCCATTCTGACCTGAGATCAGAATCGTTCTTCGATTTTTCAAAAATAGCAGACCTACAAGCTCGTATCGCGCCACTCGGTGGCGCGATATGAGCTTGTAGATCTGCTATTTTTAAATAGCTAAAGCATAACATGATGTTGACACCAAAATGGGTGCCCGGTCAGAATGGTCTAGAACCCCACTTACCAGGGGCTTCAGTCCCCCCTGAAAGCTCTCTCCTGTGAATTCCACAACTCTCGTCTCTCCCTCCTTCCTACTTCTCCAAAGCCACTGACAAGTTGGAAATCAGAGTACCACGTTCTGTCTCTCACTCCAGGAAATTGAGTGAAACCTAATGCTCCATCAAAACACGGCAGACTAAAATAACGTGTTTGTCTTGTTTTCCAGCCCTTGGCTGTTTGGAACAATTAACCGTCTCCAAGGCCCCTGACTGGAGACTGTTCAAAGTGGAGATATGTAGAGACAACATAAGACTCCTTCATTTCAAGGACCCCCAGTCTCGTATGCATTAGGCCACGGACCCCCCCTTTTGATACACTTTCTCTGGGTCCCCAATATACACCGTAAAATCCTGTGTTCATAGTAGTATGCAAACGGAACACTCAGAGTTAGAGACCCCTAAGGTTCTATATGGACCCCTAGTGGTCTCTAGACTCCACAATGAGAACCTGTGGACTATCTAATATTAAGCCGTTTTTCTGCAGTCATTTAGGCTCCACGGTCTTTCTTCATAATAGTTGCTAAGCAACTACTGGTTCCATGCCAGCTGTCCGACATCACCATGGTGATGTGATGGCGGACACTGTTGCATATTATTTTCTGCCAACATATCTTAAGACACCTGTAATGGCAGTTACTGTAAGTGAGAATCCATCTCCTTTATTACCATGGCAATGCTGCAAATACCCTCATACAATATGTTATGAGGCTTAGAAGACTTTAGGTTAGCATGGCTTTTTAAACACAGACTGTCGTTTTGAAAATGGTTTAGTTTATTAGTCTTTCTGTCACCTACTGTACCTGTGTGTGTTTGCGCGCGCGTTACTGTTTGAAAGCAATAAACATAAAGGTTAAATGAATGTATTTTGAGGGAGTTAGTGAGCTTTTAAGTCAGAGTACACTGAGCAGCTCCACTTTGTTTCACTTTAAATCAATCTGTAATTGGAGGAAAGCTCCCATGGCCAATCGGTGCCTTCCTTTCCATCACGTCTTTTTCTCTCTCTCTCTTTGGACTGTCTTTCTCTGTGTTGCTCTCTCTCTCTCTCTCTCTCTCTCTCTCTGGACTGTCTTTCTCTGTGTTGCTCTCTCTCTCTCTCTCTCTCTCTCTCTCTCTGGACTGTCTTTCTCTGTGTTGCTCTCTCTCTCTCTCTCTGGACTGTCTTTCTCTGTGTCTCTCTCTCTCTCTCACGCTCCATCTCTTTGTTGACATCCAGCTCTGTAGAGAGGGAGCCCAGTGCTGTGTGCAGCAGAGTGAGTGAGTGGGCATGATGATGTGTTGCCAGGAACCGTACCGTATGCAAGCGACTGTGTCTGAACATTGTACTGTATTTGTGTCCACTCTTAGCATTTGTGTTTAAGTGTATGTGTTGTTTTCTGCGTAAGAGCACGCCTATCTGTTGAATCAAACATCTGTGTGTGTGTGTGTGTGTGTGTGTGTGCGTGTGCTCGTCTGTGTGCGTGCAATGTATACCCATTACCCGTGCGCAGGTATGATGGCTCATGTCTGCGGCGGTCTCTTGTTGAGTGTGTGCGTGTGTGCGTGCAGGTGTGTGTGTGTGTGTGGGGGGAGGTGGAGGAGGAGACTTGCCTGGGCCGCGGTGCGTGCAGGTCAGAGGAGGGAGGGCATGGATGGTTGGAGGTGGACAGAGACTTGTGGTGACGGGGACGCGAGGATGAGGAGGAGGAGGAGAGCACGGCAGCAGCCGAGGCGGTGGAGGCACGGGAGCCCGGAGTGTTTAGGCTGGGGGGGAGGGAGGGTGGAGGGAGTGGAGTGGAGGAGGTATGCCCCCCGCCCAGGACACACACACACACACACACACACACACACACACACACGTGTGCATACACAAACACATGCACAAAAATACAGACAAACATGCATGTACAAACATGGACACGTGGGATACAACAATATCACCGATACACACACAGACAAATATATGCCCACACAACCACACACACACACACACACACACACACACACACACACACACACGCATGCCCAAATATGTGACACACACACACACACAAATACAGAATATCACAGATATATACAGAAACATGCAGACAAATATGCAAGCACAAACATGTACAACGTGACGTAATGACATGAACGACATCAAACGACAGGTACACATGCAGACAAGACAGAATCATGTGAAGACACAAGATCATTATAAAGACCACACACACACACACACACAGGGCGGGGGTGATGTGCGGGTGGGCAGGGAGGATGAGGTGGAGCACGGTTAGAAGCAGCACAACTCATCACACACATAATAGGGGATGGGAGGGGGGAGAGAGAGAGAGAGAGAGAGAGAGAGAGAGAGAGAGAGAGAGAGAGAGAAGTACAAGACAGTTGAAGTGGACAGGAGAAGTTGAAGGAGGAGTGATGAATTAGGACAAATACAAAGCTCTGTAGACAGACAGACAGTCAAAAGCCCTACTAGTGGGACAGCGAGCAAGAAAGTTTGCGTTTTGGCAGCAAGCGTGGACTCAGCATGGTTCAAAATGGAGGCCAATAAAGACCCATAATCAAACTGCCAACAGTCTGTTATTTTGCCTTCTGGTCACCTTCTAATGTGTACATTACACTGTGGATGAGCCAACAGCGACAAACAAATACTATCTTTAGCCCACGGTTCAAATAGATATGCTTAGAACTAGACGGCAGTTGGAAAGGGAAATGTCTAAATAAAAATTGCATAATGAAAACAGATAGCCCAGCCAGAAATAGGCCATGTCAAGTTCCGGCTATCGTGCACAGAGCCTCTCAAAATACCACGTGATGAAGTGTAAAAATGAAGTGTTAAGATTGAGGCCTAGCCCTGACACATTACAGCTGGGCTAATTTGTCTCCCTACTTAACCCCCCCGGAGAGTAAAACTAACCGGATTTGCCATAACTTTGCAATGAAAAGCCATGTTTGATGCTGAATTACCTTTATTGAAATTAACGTAACACCGGGCCAGACTATGATGACAATCATACATGTTGAATTTGTGTTGTGTGTACTTGTACTCGCATGCAATATGGAAAAATATTAAGAAAGCCCCTTACAGTAGAATGGTCTACATCTCTGTACAATATGGGGTTGAAGATGTGAATAGACATTAGACAATGACATGTCAAGACTCCGTTATAGTCCAGAGGCGTTCCAAGCTGTCAGGGGGACATACAGTATATGAACTGAACTTGGCAGCTAGTGCATTTCTAACCCCGGTCTCACTTGTGTCAGGGAAAGCCTGCGACACGCAGCACGTTTTCTGTATGAAAACAGGATGTGAGGAGCATCCTGGATGCGCAGTGGGCTCAGATCACACAGCAAGAATCAAGACTGTTTGCATACAGCATATATTATATATGGTATATATATATATATCTTTTTTTTCCCCTAGAGTTGTGGTTATTCAGAGAGTTGTACAGGCTCCGAACATTACAGACGGCAGTAACATGCCTTTGACCACACGCGTGCATGCACCCACGTACACACACACACACACACACACACACACACACACACACACACACACACACACACACACACACACTGCATACTAAACACTGTGAGAGACAGGGGAGAGTGGTACCAGAAGGAAAGGCACAGAGAGAGAGAGAGAGAGGAGCATTGGCAGAGGTCAAACAAACAGACTGCTGATTACACAGAAAGGCCACACATAGCTCATGGAAAGTCAACACACACACACACACACACACACATTTGTGTGCGCGAGCGAGCGAGCACGTACGTTCTGGCAGGGATTAGCATGGCTAGTGATGGAAAAATAACAGCATTCATTGACCAGTAAGGACTGGACAACACTGTGTGTGTGTGTGTGCACACGCACACATGTGTGCTGGTATGGGGTGTAATGTTTGAGCGTGTTGTAATGTATGTGTAATGTGTGTGTGTGCGCGCGCGCGCGTGTGTGTAAGCCTATTAGGAGGCAAGTCTGGGGGTGCATATAGCGTCAGTAAGAGTTAATATCATAATATTCCATCACAAGTCTTCCTAATCCCCTTAGAGAGATGAGGAGGTGAACTTTTTTTTATGGCGTCAAAAGCAAAGAGAGAGAAGGGGGGAGGAGACGGGAACGAACAGCAAAGTACACACAAACACATGCACAAGCTCGCGCGTACACACACACACACACACACACACACACACACACACACACACACACCAAGTTAAGCTTTCACGAGGAGGCGAGTAGGAGAAGTAACATCAAAACATACATTTAAAAAGAGAAAGAAAAGATCAAAGAGAATGAAAGAGGTTGGAGAGGGGGGGGGGTCAAGTACACAAGCCCAAAACGTCATAGTTTTTAATGATGACCACCAATTAAAAAAAAAAATGATTAAAAATAAAAGCAGATGGCAACCGCTAAGTTAGCAAAGCCTACAGTAGCTTAGCTTAAAACCAATGTTCTCAACGTTGGTTCTAGGTTCTGTAACTCTTGAGACATAATGTAACCCAAATGGCCGCCCTGTTCCATTTGTACACTCTCAAGAGTTACAGGTCCATGAGTGACCCATGAGTGACCATGTCTGGACCACACGTTGAGAAACAAGAGGCTTTAAAGAACCCACAGTAAAACCGCACAATGTCTCAAATGACCACTGCATCCTCTGTGGCAAAAGACAGACAAGAGGTCGTTTCATGTTAAAATGCACCTGAGAAATGTATGCCTGCGTGAAAACAATTCAGAGAACTCCCCTCTTATATCTTTCAGGGGATAATTTGTAGGAGCCGAGCAATGAGAAGTGCTATATATCGGGACAATATATCATCGCCCAACTCGCACTGCAAACAGAATGGAATGGGCCCACACAGGGAACGACGTGGTCATTTGAGATCTGACACATAGAACTAGTAAGTAAGCAGTACATGACAATGAAGCATACACTACATGACTATCAAGAGACACTCAAGCATCATTGGTTAATGCTTATGAAGAGGATGCACGAAGCTGATGGCAGATTGAAGCATCAGGTGGTGTGTGTGGGTGGGGGGGGGGGGAGTCAAAGCCACCTCCGGTGTAACGCTAGGCTAGATGATTTCTTTTGGGGGGCTTTTTTGGCCTTTATTTCATAGTGTAAAGTAGACTGAGAGGAAATAGGGGGAGAGAGAGAGATGGGGAGCGACACGTAGCAAAGGACTCGAACCCGTGACGCGCAGCCTAGGTGCCCAGATGTCAAACGCAGTGTTGAGTGACGATCGTGATTTTCTTTCGGCCACATTTTGGAACAATAATCGGTTCTTTAGTTAGGGGCCATTGAATGAAGCTTGTTTTGAGCAAAACGCAATCTGGGAAAATAATCAAGAGATAAATGTATCTTATAGCGTGACTTTTGTTTCTTTTGAGACGGCAGGTGAAATTCTGCTTAGAACCATTGATACGTTGGCCAAGAGCACGATCTATCATAAACCAAAGACCACATGACCGAGATCTCCATCATCGGCGACGAAGTGTTGGATTAGACTTGACAGAGATCTCCGCCAGCGGCAGGGAAAGTGATTTTCACTGAATTGTGCAGTTATGACGACGTCCGGTGACCTAAATTATAAAACCCACAGCATTGCATTGCATCATACGCTTACCGAGTGATTTATGCGTTATTAAATGCAAAGGTTTGTTTAATAGGATCATGGCTGTGATGTACAGCTGGGCTTACTCAGTTAACCCTAGCATACCAACTCCAGCAAACATTCGCTCGAAAAAAGAGGGGACCAAACGAAGTGTATAGGTTTTAAGTGGCTAACCGCTAAACACAAGAGAAAATACTTATTTTCTGTCGTGTTAAAAAGATACTTAAATACATTTTCATTCAAAAATTTACGACGTTTAGGCTTTACTGGAGTTTGGGGGACGTAGCCTGGAGGTGTCTTTTAGTCGAGTCACGCTAACATTTGCCAGAGCCGTGACAGGCGGCTCAGAGAGGGAATGTTTTTTTTGGGAACGGACAGAAGAGAAGTAGTGTATGAGTGAGCAGGATTCAATGTGTCAGCCTGAGTCAATTAGGATTGTTTGCTACCCTCGCTTCCTTCCTGTCCGTTTGCCTGCCTGCGAGTGTGCCGCTCGAGAGCCACTGCGAGCGTGTGTGCTCGCAGTGTCCTGCTCTGGGTCAGACTTGCATAATGTCCATCAACCCATGCAAGGGTGACCTGTAATCTACTTGGAGGTCTGGCTCTAAATCCCACAGGAGTGGCTGTGGTCCCCAGGCCAGGAGGGGTGGCCCCGCCCTGGGGGGAGACGGGGACAGCTGTGGGCTCGCTCGGGGCCAGCTGGCAGAGGGCTGGCTGGGGAGCTCTGAGCCAAGCGCTGCCATCCAGGCAGCCAGTTAGTCAGTCAGTCAGTCGCTGAGCTCGGCTGAGGCAGCACTTCATTCACAAACCGCACTGTAAAATCCTTTTGAGTGTTGTTCATTTAACTCGTCAGAATATAATAAAACTCTCACAGAAAAGGAGCAAACAAGTCCACTTTGACACTTTCAAATTAACCGATGCGTTTTGAGCTTGGAGATCGGCAATTTCGGAAAATATTTGAAATTGTTTCGCCTACAATGACATGGCCAAAATAGGGATGCCAGGTACCGTCCGTTCAATAACGTGGCACGGAGTTGTGTGTGTGTGTGTGAGCGTGCGTACGTACCTGTCCTTGCCGTTCTGGATTCCCTGGCCCAACGTGGCTCTCTCAGCCAAGGGAGAGTTCCTACTGCGACCTGTACCAGTAGACAGGATGCTGTTCTGGAGGCAGAGAAAGACAATGGACGTCGTGTGTGAGTGAGTGAGAGGAGTAGGTTACTCATAAACTGTGCAACCCGACGCACATGTCACTTTGCGGCCTTGTAGAGCAGCCATTCTTTCTAGTATGAATCTTTCCCCTTTTTTATTTATTTTTCGTTTTTCTTTTTGGTTTTATGACCTCAATTACACCCAAAAGACCTGGACTTTGAACATCCAGTTGATTTTCAGTGGCGTGTGTGGTTTTCTGTGTGTTCTGAACCCTTTTGAGCTGCAATGAAAACAGGCCTCAGCAGTGACATCTGCTGGCAAATCCCTGTCATATATGGGATTTGGAGAGTCTTACCTCACACTCAACAGGAAAATCAGAGCACTTGAGCCAGAAAACCCCAGACCACAGAAAATCTACTGCATGTTAAAAGTTTGTTTGGGGCGCAATTGAGCTCAGAAACCTAAATTAAAGTAGCCATTGATAGTGAAGTCAATGATGAGACGAGGAATGCTTTAGCACGTCAATGTTTTCCTGCCCATGTTCTACTGCCACAATGTCTGCCACTGTATCTCCCTTTCATATCCACGTGAGTCTGTCAACAAAGCGGCTTCATTTCCTAAACAAAGCATCCTGCTGGGGTGTTGTCTGCGGCCATGTCCATGGTTTTGCTTCATCGCACATGTCCATGTGTGTCCATTTATCATCATTGTGTATTGATAGTGTGTGTGTGTGTGTGTGTGTGTGTGTGTGTGTGTGTGCGTTGTGTGAGGACAATAAGCCTAATATGCGCTTGTTTGTTTTTTCTTATGGTAATCATGTGATTCATGTTGTTTCATTCTGACTGAATGAATCGACATTGACTTCATTGTAGGGGTGTGTGTGTGCGTGCAAGGTCAATACCTTGCACGTGTGTGTGAGAGAGACAGAGCGACGGGGGATTTGTAGATATCAGGGCGGGGGGGGGGGGGGGGGGGGGGGATAGATCTGTGATTGTAGATGAATGGAAGTGTGTGACAGCTAATGTATCGATTCATCTGTGTGCGCGCATGTGAGAGTGCAAGCACGTTGACGTGTATGTCCTGTGCGCAATTATGCTTAACCCATTCTGAACGGGAACCCATTTTGGTGTCAGCATCATGTTATGCTTTAGCTATTGAAAAATAGCAGATCTACAAGCTCGTAGCGCGCCACTGAGTGGCGCGCTACGAGCTTGTAGGTCTGCTATTTTTGAAAAAATCGAAGAACGACTGACATTTTTTTTAATCTGATCTCAGGTCAGAATGGGTTAATCAGACCAGTGTGTGTGTCCCAGTGGAAACCTCGTATGAATCTGATCTCAGGTCAGAATGGTTAAAATATCACTGATCAAGGAAGTTGAGTTTATTTATTTTTTAACTGCATAAGAGCATCGGCATTTGTTATCATTATCTGTGCGTGGGAGAACGCCCTAGGGAAAGTGTGTGTGTGTGTGTGTGTGTGTGTGTGTGTGTGTGTGTGTGTGTGTGCGTGCTGTCTCACGGTGGAGGGCGTGGTGCTCTTCTTGCGATCCGGCGCCAGCGGGCTGGCAGGCACCTTGGTGGTGGAGCTGCTCGACGAGCCTTTCCTCCCAGAATCCTCTGCTGCCGTGCGGTTGTCCACCTGGCCACTTCTCTTAGAGTAGGAGGAGCCTAGAGAGAGAGAGAGAGAGAGAGAGAGAGAGAGAGAGAGAGAGAGAGAGAGAGAGAGAGAGAGAGAGAGAGAGAGAGAGATAGAGAGAGGGGGGGGGGGGGGAGGATGGAGACAACGAAAGCAAACAGTGTCAAATCTATTTGCCATTAAGTTAATCACCCATCTTTCCCCATTAGTTGTACTACCAAGTAATCAAATAGGCCTTACGTGGTTAACTGTAATATATATATATATATATTATATACTAGGGCTGTCAATCGATTAAAATATTTAATCTGATTAATCGCATGATTGTCCATAGTTAACTGTGATTAATCGCAAATTAATCGCATATTTTTTATCCGTTCTAAATATACCTTAAATCAGTGGTTTTCAAGATTTTTCATATCAAGGTCCATTATTTATTCTGCATTTGAGCCACCATTTGATGACATTTAGCCTTCCAGACCCAAACTAAAGAACTGTATTGATGTTGGCCAATGGTACCATTACGAGAGATAACAGGCCATGTTGATCAAAATAACATGTTTTCTAAGTTTTCTAATTGTGTAGACTTAAATTAACTTAAGTAATGCAGCTGTTTAACAATTATTCAACTCTTCAGTGTAAAATTACCATGCATCTCTCAACCATTCTGTCAAACTTCACAGTGCGTTAATCGCGCGTTAAAAAAAATAGTGCCGTTAAAAGGATTGTGAGTTAACTAGTTAATAGTGCGTTAACTTTGACAGCCCTAATATATACACACACACATACAGCTCCTTCTCAAAAAAAATATCATGTAAAAAAATGATAATTTTCTTCTGTAACATAATTCAAAAGTGAAAGCATCTCCTCTTCCCATTCTGACACACACCAGTCTCACCCTGATCGGTGGCCCGCCGAGGTTTGTTGGACGACACACTGCGCTGTACCTGGAGAGAGAGAGTGTGCACAGAGACACAGTGCTTAGTGTGTGCGCATGTGCACGTGTATGTGTGTGTGTGTGCGCTCAGAGTGATAATAATAAAGATCTTGGAGAGGCAGCAGCTGGTGATGTCGGCGGTGTGTCACCGTGTGAGGCGAGCGTTCATGTAATGCAATGTATATCTACGCAGTGTGTAGATATACACACACAGTATATACTGTGTGTGTGTGTGTGTATATATATACACACACACACACACACAATATACTGTATATTATATATGGATATTGGATATCAACGTGATGTGCTGAGTGACTACATGATGACTTCAGCAAGGTTAAGGGAAGGACTTTAACACGGCACTGAATGGAAAATGAGCTCAAATTTCAAGCCGTGAAATAAACATGAAGGGTAAATGAGAGGATGCGAGTCCATGTTACCTGGCCGAGACTCCTAGAAAACAAACAGTTGACCCTCTGATGTGACACTTACAAACAGAGCCACATGAACCCCTCCTATACCCATTCTAGGGCTAATATTCAGCGCAAACAGCCAATCTACAAACTCACAACGCATGTTTCAAGCTTGTAGATTTTTAGAAAGAGATGCGGCCCGGAACTCTTTTATCCTATGGACGTTTCACAAAGTATTTATTTAAAGACCTGTAAGCCTCGGACAAAGGCCTGCTCGGCTGCTGAAAATAATGACAAACACAGTTTTTTTTACCCTGCCCTTTTGTCGGGGGCGGGACTGCGACGCTCTATAGAGCCCTGGAGGACCTAAAGAACTAAATAATCTAGGTTTAAATTGGAATTTTGAAATCTTAAAAAGCTTCATCGGGACAGACCGAATCGTCCTGATGAAGGTCTAATCGACCGAAACGTCGACCTAATAAAGAGCAACATTTTGGTGTCTGCCAGTGGCTGACAGTGTGCGGGACCTTTTCTTTGTTTTTCAAAGATACCCTTTTGAATGCCCTACGCACCTGTCACTAGCCTTCTGAGGTGTGCATCTGCCTTTTGCTATAAAAGAAAAAGGCCAAACCGAAGCAGAGCTACTGAACGGGTCGGGCCTCCTGCGTTCACGGAGTCGGGTCTCCTCTAGAGCTCACGTTATTATTTGTCATTTCTCAACTGTCCAGCAGCGTTGCCGTGGAGACTCCTTGAATGTCAAGTCCATGGGTTACGCGCCTCGCGTTTCAAGGAGAGGACAAGGAGCTGTTGTGCGCGCCACGTGGGGCGTGATACAGAAGGGGAGGAGGAGAATGTGAAGTTTGTGTGCTCGCTGTACCTTGTGAGGCGGGGAGGGGGCATTTATGTTGCTTACATCACTTCCTGGGCGGGGCTTGATCGTGCCTTCTTCCAACTGTCGCAAAGAATGAAAAGGGGGATGAGAATGGGTGCACATAATGAAGATAGATAAGATGGATAGATACGTCATTACGGACACACACACACAGAGAGGGAGAGAGAGAGAGATGTAATGTGATCCTGTCGGACAGAGCAAGCATGAAAATGGTGCAGAATGGTGTGACGTTACAGTTCCTTAAACTTCAACGATATGCTGATATGACACCGATGCTGGTGGAGCATTTCAGTGTTTCAGGAAGTTACTGTGGCTTGTCCATTTATACCACACCATCGTGTACCGACAGCAGCTCTGACCGTCCATTAACTTAACTCTCGCGTCCCTATCGGAGGCAATAAAGAATATATATGTATATTAAAAAATAATAATCTTAAAGCTATTATCAGTCATTTATTATTACTTTGTTATACTGCTGCGCATCAGGATAATAGAGCATCGCAGTCCCGCCCCCTTCCATGACGACGAGAGACCCGGAAAATAATTCCCTGTTCATTTTTAAAGACGTTTACGCCGCGGACAAAGCCAACTGGAGTTGTGACAAATCATGACAATAAACACAATGTTTTGGGCCGATCAAATAACTTGTTAGAAGAAAAACAAAACAAAACAAATAGTGTTGTATCCTGCCTTTTTTTCTCCTTCTTTCTAATTATTTGATCGGCCCAAAACATTGTGTTTATTGTCATGATTTGTCACAACCCGAGTTGGCTTTGTCCGCGACGTAAACGTCTTTGAATAAATACTTTTTGAAAAGGAAAATGAACAGGGAATTATGTTCCGGGTCTCTCGTTGTCATGAAAGGGGGTGGGACTGTGACGCTCTATAGCTGTGGTTTCTTGAAAAGCACTGCACTGTACCTGGACGTTGTATGCAGTGTGTGTGTGTGTGTGTGTGTGTGTGTGTGCGTGCGTGCGTGCGTGTGTGTGCGCGCACCTCCGAGTTCCTATAGTCCAGCAGCAGGTACGTGGCCATCACGTCATTGTACTTCTGGTTGACCAGAGAGTCCTGGATCTCCTCCTGAGAGAAGCCCATCTGTAGCATGATTTCTGTGCAGAACACACACACCCCAACATCCAGTTACTATACGGCGGATCCGCAGGCAGCGGCACTTCAGAATCAAATCGTCATTGCTTGACCCCCGGGATTCCGCATCTGAATCTGAGTTTGTCCTTTTCTTTTAAGAGGTTTAACCCATTCTGAACGGGAACCCATTCTGAACTGGGACCCATTTTGGTGTTAGCATCATGTTATGCTTTAGCTATTGAAAAATAGCAGATCTACAAGCTCATAGCGCGCCACCGAGTGGCGCGCTACGAGCTTGTAGGTCTGCTATTTTTTAAAGATCGAAGAACGGCTGACATTTTTAGAATCTGTTCTCGGGTCAGAATGGGTTAATCAGACCAGTGTGTGTCCAGTGGAAACCTCGTATGAATCTGATCTCAGGTCAGAATGGGTTGAATCAGCTTGCCCTTCCTGCACCCTTCTCCTTTACCTGTTTTTCTGTCTGCTGCATCTGGTGTCTTCCTTCCTGTGTTAATTATAACAGTAGAGGATTAACGAAACATGGTATGATCTTCATTTACCCATCTTAAAGTAAACTTAAAAAAATAAACTGCAACACTTGGTTCAAGTTGTACCTGTCTGCCGATTACTGATGATTACCTGGTAAATGTGACCTGGAAAGACATTTAGCGCATACAGGCTGACAGGTTATTTCCAAATTAATTATCATTCGATGAAGCACATTTCAAATAACTGTTGACCGTACCTGAATGTATGCGATGTGTGAAACTATGCGATAGTTAGTATGCAATGTGTGATACAATTTAGACATTAAAATGTATGGATTTTAGCAAAACACTCTTATCCAGTGTAGTGCTTTAAACGTAACTAGCATACCAGGTAAACACCAAGCCTAGCATCCGTCTAAACATCATGCTATGTAAAGAACATTCTTAGCATTTGTGGTCAAGCAAACAATATTTGTATCTAAACATACAGTAGATACAACATACACACATACATCAGCATTTCATAGTATAACTATCAAAAATAGGCAACAAGTGCTAGGGCAGTGGATCTCAAACCTTTTCACGTCATTTTCACCCCGAAAATAACATGAATTTGGCCACGGACCCTCGTCTGAAAGTAATTTGTTTGCAAGGGATGTCTATACTAAGACATGTAAGACTTAATAGTCCACATTTTTCACATTTGTTGCAAGATTTTTGACAACAGCAGGCCTACAGTACGAGCTCAAAACATGTCACGAAAATGCCGTGTTGTGAGCTTGTAGATACAGCCGGTGTATACGACTGCATCAGATGATTTAGCTGGGGACGCCCGGGAACCCCCTCAAGAACCCATGGGCGTCCCCAGGGAAACCACTTCGTGAGCCACTGTGCTGTGGTGAGTGAGAAGGAAGAGTTGACAGACTGCGCTGGAAAATGGTGAGCGAGTCTGCAGTCGTGAGTGAATGAAGTGGGAAGTCATTCCACAGCTTAACCCATTTTGACCCGAGGATGATTCGAAAAAAATGTCTTCTAAATCATGACAGTTTTCTGAAAATCCTATGTTTCTATGTCAGTGGTGGTCAACCTTTTTCACGTCAAAGACCCCCAGAAACTGTATTTGGCCGCGGACCCCCATCTGAAAATATGTTGTTTCAGGGACCCGCCCCCCAGAAGCAAAGATTTTAGTTAAAAAAACGTTTGCTCTGAAAGAATATATATTCAAAGATTTGTGCCACATTTTCACGACTTTTCAAAAACAGCAGACCTACAAGCTTGTAGATCTGCTATTTTTCAATAGCTAAGATAATGTTAAAACACCAAAAGGGGTCCCCGTTCAGAATGGGTTAAGAGAGAGGAGCCCAGAGAGAGAGAGGAGTCACCCCCGTGGAGTGATGGTCACAGTGTTTTAGGGAAGGGGGGATGAACAGACTTCCTGTGACCACACACTGATCATCAGTGTTTTGAACTGGGAAATAAGGGCAGCAGCCGGAAGCCAGAGAAGGGAGCCCAAATAGGGTGAGAATTGAAAATTTGAGGAGGTTGAAAGCCAGACACCTCATGTGTTTGCAGATTGTTTTAGTAAACCTAATAACACTGTGACAAGAACCACAACCATGTGTGTGGTGTGTGTGTGTGTGTGTGTGTGTGTGTGTGTGTGTGTGTGTGTGTGTAACGCGTAAAATGTTTACACTGGTAAACCCAACAATTAAAAACAATTTGAATTACTCTGTGGACGTCCCAAACAAAGACGCGATTTCGGAGTTTCCAAAAAGATAAGGCAACCGAGGGAATGGGATAGATAGAGCATGCCAAACCACGTAAACCAAGAATGGGCCAAAATGTTGGCCCATAATTGGGGGTGCACGGTTATGAAATTATGACCGATATCCGATATTTATTTGCAGGGTCATATCTGCCGATACCGATATTATACAGAGAACCACAATGGCAGCAAGCCTATGAGGAGCTTAGACCAAAGCCCGTTAATAAAGTATTCAATCAATCAATAAATACCAGCGACTGAGGTCCACACAGAGAAGCCTTTGTGATCAAAAACAAGCGTGTTAGCTGGGAACGTTTCACAGCTACTGGGGATATTACGGGAGTCACCTGTGTGTGCATGGCAGTGTTGATTTTGACAGCATATTTTGATTTTAGCTTTAGTCATAGTCTCTTGAATTATAGTTTTAATTTAGTTTTAGTCACATTTCAGTCACCTGGAATGTTTTAGTGTTAATCTAGTTTTAGTTGACTAAATATAAGATTTTAGTCACCTAAATCTAGTTGATTTAATCGTCTAAAATGTATTTTGGCGGGCTTTGATGCCGTCGTAATGACTGATTTTACAGTCCCTTCCTAACATTTTAGTCTAGTTTTTATTTGTTGACGAAATTGTCAATATATTTAGCGTTAAATTTAGTTTCCATTTAGTTTTCGCCAGTGAAAAAAGGTAGTCGACGAGCATCATAGTATTAGTCGACGAAATAAACACTGGCGTGCGTGTACCTGTACCTGTCCTCTTGGGGTCCTTGTAGTCTGGCTGGGGTTCGATGTACGGTTTTAGCTCCTCCTCCTCGTGGCCTACATTCATCCACCTGTCTCTCATTATCTGCTGCTGGGACCAAAGAGATGGAGGAGAGGAGAGGAGAGGAGAGGAGAGGAGAGGAGAGGAGAGGAGAGGAGAGGAGAGGAGAGGAGAGGAGAGGAGAGGAGAGGAGAGGAGAGGAGAGGAGAGGAGAGGAGAGGAGAGGAGAGGAGAGGAGAGGAGAGGAGAGGAGAGGAGAGGAGAGGAGAGGAGAGGAGAGGAGAGGAGAGGAGAGGAGAGGAGTCACGAACAAGTGGAATACAAAAGGAAATGGAAGGGGAGAGGAGAGAAGGAAAGGAGGGGTGCAGAGGAGTGATATGGACGGTTCCGAGTTCAAACAGAGCCTGTTTATTGCATCAATCACATTGCAGACATACCGCAAGTTTACATCCAACACAAAGTAAGAACCCATTTTATGCCTGGCAGCCTTCTTTTCCTTTCGGCTTTTTTTCCCTTCAGGGGTCGACACAGCGAATCATCTGCCTCCATCTCACCCTGTCCTCTGCCTCCTCTTCTCTCACACCAACTAACTTCATGTCCTACATCCATAAATCTTCTCTTTGGTCTTCCTCTAGGCCTCCTGGCCTGGCAGTTCCAACCTCAACATCCTTCTACCGATATACTCATTATCCCTCCTCTGTACGTGTCCAAACCATCTCAGTCTGGCCTCTCTGGCTTTATCTCTAAAACATCCGACATGCGCTGTCCCTCTGATGTACACGTTCCTGATCCTATCCATCCTTGTTACTCCCAGAGAGAACCTCAACATTTTAGTCTCTGCTACCTCCAGCTCTGCTTCCTGTCTTTTCCTCAGTGCGACTGTCTCTAAACCATACAACATGGTTATAACGCCTGGCAGTAAAGTGTTTAATATCGTTTAGTAAAAAATGTCAGAAATAAAAGTCGTGTATAAAACAATTATTAGACTACGTCAATAACGTCAATATGGTGGTTCTCAACCAGTGGTCCTGGAGGGGGTTCCAGGTGGTCCCCCAGCTAAGAGTTGGTAACCAAATGGACCCTCTTGAACTCTTGAGTAAAAAATGAAACCAAATTCGGTTCCATTTTACACTCTAAGGGGTTAAATTATCGCAAACATCTGCATTACTTAAGTTAATTTACAAGAAGTCTATTGTATTGTTATTTTGATCTGCCAGTTATCTCTCTTATGGTACCAACCTCAATACGGCATGGAAAGGTTGACATATTCTTACATGTTTGGGTCTGTGAGGCTAAATCTCATCAGATGGTGGTCTGTGGCTCAAATGCAGAATAAATAACGGGCCTCGATATGAAAAGGCTTGAAAAGCACTGACGTAATGTGTTATACCACACTTTTGGGCTGCCGTAACCCAGTTGTACACCAGTTTATAACATCGTACCACACTGTGTAACCATGGAAACAGTGGTCCATGATATAATGAGAATTATGAACTAAAGTAACAAATATGAAGTGAAAGGTCATTTCAGAATTATAAGTGTGTGCATGTGTGTGTGTGTGTGTGTGTGTGTGTGTGTGCACACGCGTGCGTGCGTACTCTCGTGCGCGAATGCGTACCTCCAAGCTGCCTCTCTTGGATGGGTTGAGGATGAGGAATTTCTTGAGCAAGTTCTCACAGTCGGTGGACATGTAGAAGGGAATCCTGTATTTACCACGCAACACGCGCTCTCTCAACTCCTGCACACACACACACACACACACACACACACACACACACACACACACACACACACACACACACACACACACACACACACACACACACACACACACAGAGGAGAAGATGGACAGATACAAAGATGAGTGGAGGAAAGGAGGCAAGGTAAGTAGATAAGAATATAATTACTAAATGAGGGATGGAGTTGCCAGATGAAGAAAATAATTACTCGGGGGAGTGAAAACAGAGAACAGACAGATGGAGGGATGGCGTTCATAAATTACACTAAATACACGTGAGCTGAAAAGATCCAAGGTATCCAAGGTAACGTGGTAAAGTATATTTATTCAAGTTAACTATAAGATACAAGCTTTTAGCTTCAGCCTATTCTTTTTCGATCACAAAGTTTTATCCAAAAGACGAAGTTTATTGATATGAAAACCGATCAAATCACTCTACAGCCTAGGAGCGCCTGTTGCACAACAGTTTTTTTAATAAATAAATAAAACAATCGTTTTTATGGACCTTTGATATAAAAACACACAGAAATGAGAATTTTCCCATTATTTTGGCATCCATTGTTAGGTATGCCCATATGATGACCACGGATATGGTCTAAAAGTGTGAAAAACGTATTTTTAATTTCACTGCGCCTTTAAAACGTTAATAACTCGCGATCTAAATCATCCTCTCCAATTCTGAGAAAAGATCCTGTGTTAGACGGCCCCCCTCTGTCCAGTTGCTAGTCTCGTTAGATTTAATCATTTAACCCATTCTGACCTGAGATCAGATTCATACGAGGTTTTCCGCCGGACACACACTGGTCTGATGAACCCATTCTGACCTGAGATCAGATTCTAAAAATGTCAGTCGCTCTTCGATTTTTCAAAAATAGCAGACCTACAAGCTCGTATCGCGCCACTCGGTGGCGCGATATGAGCTTGTAGATCTGCTATTTTTAAATAGCTAAAGCATAACATGATGCTGACACCAAAATGGGTGCCCGGTCAGAATGGGTTAATCATGCCTCCCGTTGTTGTCGATGGCCTTTAGAGTGTTTTGGCTACATTTAGCTGCTCCAGCCACATCCGGTATAACTTCTGGTCCGTTGGTAAAAGTTGCTATAAAATCACTTGGGCGCTATGATTTAATGGATTAAATAAAGCCCAGGCAATCGGAGTGTTAATGTGAGCCCTATGTTATACTTCAGGTATTGGACAATAGCTGATCAACTTTTAGATCTGCAGGTTTCGAATAGGGTTGACATTTTTTTTTTAAAGATTTTACCAATTTTACTACTAGTATTTATAAATTATGATATTGCTACTTTTACTCGAGGAAAAAAAAAAACCTCCACCACTGCCAACATGCACTATCCACGTGCAGAAAACGGCTCTGCCCTCATATGAAATGGTGGTTTGTCTCAAGAGCAGAACACAAGTAACATGTTTTCAAGACTTCCCGCCGAATATGTCAACATTTTAATTACCTTTTTTTACCAGCAATGAGTAAAATGCTCCCCAAAAATGTTGTCTCTGTGACACATCTAAGGGACACAATTAGCATTCAAAAGATTTTCCTAGAAGCTATGTCATTGGTCGAAAAAAAAAAAAAACCTGCAGAAATAAATGACTATCCAATCAGTAAGTAGACAGGCAAATCGACCATTGACAAAGCTTCTGAGATTTCTTTGCAGATTGAAGCTCCTAGATGCGTCACAGAGAGGCTTTGGGAGCGTTTTACCCATTGCTGGCTGTCTGAATACAAAAGAAAAATACAAATAAAAAGTTCATTCAAATGTTGAGAAATACTGAAAAGATATTGCTTATAGCAGCTTTAACCACGTGTCTATTTGCAGAAAATAACAGATCTGACATCGTCACTGAATGGTCGCATATTATTATGACATGAATAGCCACTGTATTGTCGTTTAAATGGGATGATGAATATTTAAGTAATTTGGTGTGCAATGGTGTGCGTCAGAGAAAATCGCACCCTTTTTCCCAGAAACAGAATAATAACTTTGTTCCGTTTCTAACACATAACATCCTTCCAAAATTACAGCAGTTCCAGTGGTGATGAGTTTACCATTGTCAGGGTATATTCTGCTGATATACTACATCAAATGTAAAGATGTTCGTAGACTACCCATTATCTTGGAGCTCTAATAACATAGGGGCAGCGGTGGCTCAGGGGTAGAGTGGCCGGATGGTAACCGCGAGGTTGCCAGTTAGAACCCGGGCTCCCCCCAGAGTTATTGTCGAAGTGTCCTTGAGCAAGACACTGAACCCCTAATAGCTCCTGATGTGCTGGTTGGTGCCTTGCATGGTTTATGGAAATCACTGGTCTGAACTAGGCCTACTCCATTAAGACTTGGAACGCATCTGTGTCGCCTTAGCTTTTAACCACAATAACAATTATTTTAAACTTTAACTGTTGAAAAATAGCAGACATACAAGCTCACAGATTTGAAAAATAGTGAAAATGTGGCGCAAATCTTTGAATATATATTCTTTTTGGTTCTTAAAGGGGGTTCTTAAAGGGGGTCTCCAGCAAGTTGGGAACCAAATGGACCCTTATGGGACTGTAACTCTGAGAGTGTACAAATGGAACCAAATGGACCCCAACAGGTACATTTGGTTCCATTTGCAGTCTCTCAGTTAAATTAACATAATTATTTTACAATATAAATTGGGGTCTCAGAGATAGAAATGCCGTTAAATGGACATCTGTAGCTTAATGCATGTCAAACGGGGGGGGGGGGGGGGTCCTTGAAATGAAAACCCACCTTGAGGTTCTGTCCGTCGAAGGGCAGCGAGCCGCTGACCAGCGTGTAGAGGATGACCCCCAGGCTCCAGACGTCCACCTCGGGCCCGTCGTACTTCTTCCCCTGGAAGAGTTCGGGGGCGGCGTATGGCGGCGAGCCGCAGAACGTGTCCAGCTTGTTGCCCAGCGTGAACTCGTTGCTGAAGCCAAAGTCTGCGATCTTTATGTTCATGTCGGCGTCTAGCAGCAGGTTCTCCGCCTGGACACGGGACAGGACGGGGCGGGATGGGGGGGGGAACGAAAACAAATGGGGGCCGACGGTTAATCACACTAATACAATAATCAATATTCAACCAGTAAGACGTCCTGAGGGCGAGAAGCGACCTCGCCCCTTTAGGACGAGAAGCGACCTCGCCCCTTTAGGGCGAGAAGCGACCTCGCCCCTTTAGGGCGAGAAGCGACCTCGCCCCTTTAGGGCGAGAAGCGACCTCGCCCCTTTAGGGCGAGAAGCGACCTCGCCCCTTTAGGGCGAGAAGCGACCTCGCCCCTTTAGGGCGAGAAGCGACCTCGCCCCTTTAGGGCGAGAAGCGACCTCGCCCCTTTAGGGCGAGAAGCGACCTCGCCCCTTTAGGGCGAGAAGCGACCTTGCCTGAAACAGAGCTTCTTAATACGACGGCACAGTTAAGAAGCAGGAGTTAAAACTATAAATCTGGTCTTCGTGAGGTCAGATGTAGAGTTGCTGGCCGGCTCCACATATGCAGATCTAGGTGATGATCCAGTCTTCTCCATGTATGGCTATCCAGGGTTTGATGAGGTCAGTGTTGTGATCTTCATATATGGAGACGGCCATATATGGAGCATGTCACGAGGCTGTGATGGACTGCCTGACAGGTTTTGCAGGTTTTCAGAGTATACTGAGACCTACGGGCGCAATCAATATAGCCCTAAAAAACTAAAAAGGTGAAAAAACAAACAAAAAAACAACAACAGAAAAGCTTGTCAAATAATAGTGTGAGTGTGTGTGAGTGTGTGTGTGTGTGTGTGTGTGTGTGTGTGTGTGTGTGTGTGTGTGTGTGTGTGTGTGTGTGTGTGTGTGTGTGTGTGTGTGTGTGTGTGTGTGTGTGTGTGTGTGTGAGAGCATCACTTCTAATCCGAGCGAGGGAGCAAGAAGACTGGGGTTGCCTAGCAACAGGTGCGCTCTCCTTTTCAGTAGCTCATAACGAACGCATGCTTTGCAGCCGTGTGTGTGTGTGTGAGAAATAGAACACTATGACATCACCTCCTGCCTCTGACCTGGGAAACGCAAACAAACAGACACACACGAATTGCTATGCTTGAGGAAAATCTGCATTTTAGAATGCCTTTTTTTGGTGCCATTTTTAACCAGAATCTTTTACCAACGGTAAGCCTAACCCAAGAAAACTTTTACTCTAGACTAGAAACAACCATTTATCTTTTTGGACCAGCAATATAGCCTCACAAAGTCTATCTTTTCAAATTCTACTAGGGGATATTTGGCCCTCTCAAGAAAAGTAACACAAAACAGCTTAGCTATGAAATACTATTTGTCAGTAGATGCAGTCAACAGTAGTTTACTTTAGATCATAATATCATCGCTGTAGGGCAGAAGCCCCATGTTTCATCTTTTTATGTTTTTTTCAATACATGTCGTTTTGATAAATAATTGACTTATTTTACATCATGTTACAAAAGGAAACATTTTGACATGCACATAACAGGCACGTCAGGTTGCTCCATGAATGTGGTTACGTTGGGTCTGTGGGTTGTACAAATATTTAACCGATGAAAAATAATTAAGAAGCTTAACGACAAGTTCAAAACAGTTTTGAACATACATGGTTTCTGACGATAATATGCTAACATGCGGGGGGAAACAAATGCCAATTCATTGTCCGTGTGGGACCGGCGAGGACCATTGGAACATGCTCGTTGTCCTGTCTGGGAGCGCTTACGCACGGCCCTGTGACCCGCTTCACATCGTGACCTATAACATAGCCCGTAACACAACAATGACCACAGACTGCCGTTACATAGTCTTTGTAATTCCTGCAGACGGATTACAGGAAAATGACCCACTTAACTTCACGTGACATGATTGGGGCATTTTAACCACTTCCCGGTTTGGAAAGATGCCCCACGACAATTTCCACAAAACAAACCTAGGCGTTGTTTTGAGCGATGTCCTAATACTTCATTAAAAACCCGCCAAAGGGATGCCTGTAACCTATGTTCAGTGATGGCCGTTGTTTTGAGCGATGTCCTAATACTTCATTAAAAACCCACCAAAGGGATGCCTGTAACCTATGTTCAGTGATGGCCGTTGTTTTGAGCGATGTCCTAATACTTCATTAAAAACCCACCAAAGGGATGCCTGTAACCTATGTTCAGTGATGGCCGTTGTTTTGAGCGATGTCCTAATACTTCATTAAAAACCCACCAAAGGGATGCCTGTAACCTATGTTCAGTGATGGCCGTTGTTTTGAGCGATGTCCTAATACTTCATTAAAAACCCGCCAAAGGGATGCCTGTAACCTATGTTCAGTAAGGGGAAAAAGGTACTCAATTGTTTTAGTTAAGTAAAAGTATCAATACTTACTATATAGAAATACTTTGTTGCAAGTAAAAAGTCCGGAGTTTAAAATGTACGCGAGTAAAAGTACAAAAGTATCGGCATCAAAATGTACTAAAAGCAGAAAGTACTCACTATGCAGAATGTCCCATTTCAAGGTTTCAAATGTATACGAATGTTTTGAAAATAGCAGATCTACAAGCTTGCAATGAGTCACATCGCGACACACTGTGAGCTTGTAGATCTTCTATTTTCAAATGACTATACTGTAGATAGATAGGGCTGAAGTGGTTAATGTATATTTAGCATTAATGAATAATCAAAATCTACAAAGTAACTAGTAACAAAAGTTTATTGATATGAAAAGCGATCGCATCGCTGTAGCCTCGGCTACATTTAGCTGCTCCAGCCACATCCGTGGTATATAACTTCCGGTCCGTCGGTAAAAGTGCTCCGTTGCTATAAATCGATTGGACGCTATGATTTAATGGATTAAATAACCCCGGGCAAACGGCGTGTTAATGGTAGGGTCGCATATAAACCATATAAAAAAAATGGCTCAATGCTGACAGCCGGTAAGCAAGTGGATTCATGAATGTATGTATGTATGTATGTATGTATGTATGTACAGACAATATTTTATGCCAATAAAAAAAGACTATATACCAAAATTCCCACTTTAAACAAAAGAAGCCTGTCGGCTCCGGATTATAGTGGTCTAAGTGGTGTTGCTCCAAGGATCACAGTAGAAGAGCACCTAGGTGTGATTTTGAGTTAAAGAGCTGAGTGCTGAAAAAGCCCCCCATTTGACCCTGCAAATTAAGTAATGTTTCATCTCCAAATGTGTCATCCTGCTTGGGCCATACCAAATCATAACCAAATCCAGGGATGTTAAAGGGATATAACACCTTCCGTCCAGGACGGCATTACTTAGACTAATAAAAGTAATCATTCTAATGTTGTTTTTTTTGGTCACAGTTCAGCCTGCTAGCTCAGTTAAGAGGATTAATTGTCGGGATGGCTGCAATCCACAGAATGCTGCCAAACAACATGACCTAGAAGCTTCACATCTGTACGTAAAGTACGCACTTAACATGTGTGTGTATGCTTGTAAAAAGATGGGTGTATTCTTGTTTTGGTGGAAGAATGTCAAGAAAAACGGCATGCGTGGACATTAGGAACATGCTGGCGCAGACAGTGTGTGTTAGTGAAGGTAGAGGACTAAATGTGTAGAGCAACAGTTCCAAAATGATTTAGCTCGAGTGTGAGTGAGTGAGTGAGAGAGAGAGAGAGAGAGAGAGTGAGAGAGAGTGAGTGTGAAGCCCAACACAGAACACTGCACGTCAAAACAGCCACCTCCGTTATTTTCAATGAACCTATCCCACACCGGCGGCGTCCGACGCGAACTGGCACGCGTTCACGCCTCGCGCTCCGATACGCCACTGTTCTACTTTCCAGGCGTTGCCGTGCCGCGTCGCTGCGCACCCGCTTCACAGACGGTGTGTGTTGGGCTTGAGTGTGAGTGAGTGTGAGTAATGTCCAGCCTCGAGTAGGAGCAATACATTATCCCTGTGATTAACCCCTAGGTCTCACACACACACACACACACACACACACGTCAGGAGGATTACATAAAATAAAATGCAATATATAAAGTAAATTAATCTGAAATAGCCTAAAGGTCGCAATAACATAACACAAAGTTAATTCTGAGAGGGAGAGAGAGAGAGAGAGAGAGAGAGAGAGAGAGAATGCCTGTGTGTAAAACAGTACTAAAGTGCACATGGTGTGAGAGCAGTACATCTGTAACCAAATAGCATGTTTGTGTTCGTACCTTGAGGTCTCTGTGTACTATGCACTTCTGATGACAATACTGCACAGCTGACACGATCTGGGGAATGGGGACCGACAGAGCACAGAGAGAGAGAGAGAGGGGGGGGGGGGGGATTGATGAAGTAGAAAGAATGAGTGTAGACAAGCAACAGTTTTTTTTGGCCAGGTGTCAATATCACCCTCCAACAATAGCCAATCTGTCAACACAACCCAGGTATATTCAGTACTGTACACCATGACCCCCATCACAATACTTCATCTGGGTGAGACAAATGATCCTCACCACAAGCCAACTCCCACACGCACTCACTCACTCACTACAAATGTGTGTTTGCCAGTGTTGATTTCGTCAACTAAAAGTATGGCGGAAAATGTCCGTCGACTACCGTTTGACGTAGAGGAAAACCAAACCAAATAAAACTAAAATGTTATCAAGGCACTAGTGGAGAAGAGATCCAGTAGAACTAAAAGCCATGTTATTTTATGCTTGGTTGCATGCTGAAAATAGCCGATGTAGATCTGCTATTGTCAGCAAGTGTAAAATCAGCCATTACGACAGCATCAAGGCCCGCCAAAATACATTTTAGTCGACTAAATCAACTGTAGACTAAAATCTTGTATTTAGTCGACTTAAACTAGACTAAAACATTCCAGGTGTCTAAAACAAAAAATTGCTGTAAAAAACAACACTGTGTTTCTTATGTCAGACATGGACCTCATCCGTACACGTTATGTTTGAAAATTCTCAGTCACGTGCACAAATAGATTGCGCACACACACACACACACACACACACACACACACACGATCATTTTACTATTTAGGAAACACACCTGTCTGAATTTGGCACGGGCTTCCTTCTCTTTCATTCTGCCGTGGGCCACCAAGTAATCAAATACCTCGCCTGGACAGAGAGGGAGAGAGAGAAAATAATAACTTGTCAGCAAAGGCAACATAAGAAAATGAATGAAGGTATGCTATTCAACCTTTGCCCTTACAAAAGGACGAAGGACGGGGTCTTTTATTTAGTCAACGGCGTATATACGCCAGAGCTGTTGCCTCCATCACCCTCCGCCCTGCCATGCTGTAGATCAGGGGGGGTAACTTTGACAATGGAGAGAGGGCCCTATATTTACACACTCACTCCAGAGTAGAGCTCTTCACGGGTCCAAAAAGAAAATGGTCCCGAAATCCAAAATTAATCCGTGACATTTTACCAATTCCGTCCCGTTCAGACAACCAAAACCGAACTATTTTGTCCGATTACGACCTGTTCCGAGATTTCTTTCAAATGGCGGTGCAGAGCCCGACCGATATCCGATTATTTCCGACATTCTGAGAGACCCGAAACCAGCCAGGCAGACATAAATGTGGACTTTATGAAATAATATAGCAGACGTACTGACCAATTACCATTTTATGATTAAAGCGTGAGAGAGGAGAGAGAGAGAGAGAGAGAGGTTCCTTGCAAGCTGCAGACTTGTCTCTTCTCTTCTCGTCTCCTCAGCGTGCGTGCATTTAGAATTAACCCAATGGATCATTTGTTTTTTTACACAATCATCAGAGTTTTAGCAGATGCATGTGTCTGTCTTGGCTGAATGGAATATTAGGCGCGACACACACACACACACACACACACACACACACTTATAACAGCTCCGACTTTGCTCTCTTCTTTATCCATGATTTGCACAAAGTGGAAGCCAGGACGGGGCTGGCTTCCATTGCGTGACACACAATCACTAATTGAATATTTTATTAACATTTGCAACAACAACAGAAAAAGCACAGACACACACACACGCAGTAGGGCTACGGGTCCTTCTCAGATCCACTCGTTACACATAATGATCGACAGGCCTGAGATAGTTGTCGAGGAGTCTAGAGACGCTGTGTGCCTAACGGACGGTGACAGAGAGGAGAGAGAAAAGTGTGGAGTCGTGTCGTGCACAACACAGACGCAGGCAAAATAAATTCAAAAGCTCAAAACATGTCGCACTGAGACGCGTTTTGAGCTTGTAGCAGTGTTGTTTTTGGCAGGCATTTTTTAGATTTAGTCAGTCTTAGTCTTTTGGAAAAATGCTTAATTAGTCTTAGTCAGTCTTAGTCATTTGAAAAAATGCTTAATTAGTCTTAGTCAGTCTTAGTCATTTCTATCCTTGATAGTTTTAGTCGACGGAAACTCCTAAGGGTTTTAGTCAGTTTTAGTCATTTTAGTAAAAGGTTTTAGTCCAGTTTGTCAAAAAATAAAAAGTCTTTAAATAAAATGTCTATAGCGTACAGGTATTAATTAGAGCTGGGACTCGATTAAAAAAAATTAATCTAATGAATCAGAGGCTTTGTAGTTAATCTCGATTAATCACATTTTAATCGCATATCATTATTTGACCCAAGAACTGTGAGAGAGCCATTTTTTTAATGGATTTTGGTATACTAGTGAATCAATGAATAGTGAATACATAAGTTTAACATTGTTTTTGTAGTAATAATATCTCAAAATTAATTTATATACAGCTTTTCTGAGTACCCAAAAATGCTTTACAAGGGGGACATGAATCAAAAACAACTTTATTAAAGGAAAAACACTAAGTAAATAAAAATAAATAGCTGGGGAAAGTAATATTGAAGGTTTGGATGGTGGGGGCATGTCTCTGAGAGTTTTGGGGAATGCATCCTACAGGGTTTGGGGGGGGGGGGGCTTCAATTGGTGCAGCAAATATGTGACATGACCATAAGAAAACACCTCTGTGTTTCTTCTGTGGACATACAGTAACAGCCATAGTAGATTTTACATTTTATTTGGCCATAACCGTTTAGTTAGAAACCATGTCATCTGGTCGGGTACTTGAACTGCTACTGGGAGTTGGAATAACGTTAGCTCTGATCCATAGTGTTAGAAGGAGGAAAGTAGGCTTTCACATCTTTTTTATGTTAAAAACGAGGGGCTG
>NC_139716.1:38493261-38595761 GCF_964188405.1 Protomyctophum parallelum
GAGCCCTGGGGTACGGTCAATGAAATGTACAGGTTAAAGGACAACTTTAGTTTTTTTCAACCAAGGTTCATGTTTTAGTTTGTTATTAGATAAAGTAAAAGGTGAGTGTTAATCTTTTTGCATTTGCTGCTTTCTTTCGTTTTAGGGAATTTAGCTGTTAGCTGTGGCGGGGGCATTCGAGCATGGGCAGTGATGTAACTAGGTTTCCAATGTAATGAGTCCCAGGATGCAGGGATGGTCTTGTAGATGAGTCCCAGGGACATTTGATGAGTCCCACTTCAGCGACGTTGTCGGTCACATTTTGTCATTTTTACAAATTGCAGCATTAAACTATCATTTCATTTTTGATTGTTATAATGTGGTTATATTCGTGTAGAAATGTATGAAAGAAGTGAATACAATTCCAAATCTGAAAACTTTAATATTTGCAAAGATGTTTGCAACAACAGTGCAAAGTATGCAAACAGAACAACACAACAGTGCAACGTATGCAGAACAGTAAATAATATAATGGCACCAAAATAATGTAAAATATATAAATAATAATAATAATGTGGTGCAATCAGTGAGCTAAAGTATGGTGCATTTAATGCACTGCAGCACAGCTCATTTAAAGTGACTCATTGTCTGTTTGTTACAGTGCATTTGGAACAAGAAAAAGTCTCTGTAGCACTTGTTCTAGGTGTACTTCATTGTGTACAGCTTCCTATCCTTGGCCTTTTTCTTTGGAAATTTATTTGGTGCCATTTTAATGTGTGGTGGCACAACACACACGCAACAGAAACAACAATACCGGCGTGTCACTGTTATTGTGAATCGGGTCTGCTTGTCACGCTAAAACATGTTCCCCTAAATATTTCGGTCGGAGGCAGCGCGGTTTAGTTGAGAGTTGCGACATCTCCGTTCACTGCTTATTCGTGGGGCTGCAACGGGCTGCAAGCGTCACTGATCACTCAATTGTCGTCACTCTCTCTCTCTAAACGGCTCTAGTCTACTCTAGAGGCTGCACTCGGAGCGCTCCGCTCCCCGGTCAGAGCTCGCCTGAGCAACATGGCGGCGCGTTGTGTTGACAATGTAGTTACAAATTAGTGCTTCTACAACGATTTCTACATGGATTTTATTTTTTATAACATAGGATGAGGTCGGATGTGGGCATACAAAATGATCGTTTCCGTAGATTATTGTTTTACCGCATTTTTTCCCCCCGCGATTTCTTTTCAGTGGGAGTACAGTAGTGCATCCCATGGACGCACAGGTTGATGGTCTATTGCGTCCCAAAACTATAAACTGCGTTTTTGGACGCAAAACGCACCCTAGTTACATCACTGCATGGGTCTAAATATGTATTTTTTAACACAATTTGATGGTGATTTATTTTTTTATGGTTTACTATAGTCCTAATAAACGCCAGGAAATTACATCTGGCCACAAAAGATCACAGGATCTATTGAATGTGACAAACTGACATATTGAGCCTATACACACAGTAAAAGCCTTCCCCTAGTAGGCTACCTTCACATTCAGTAGATCCTGTGATCTTCTGTGGCCAGATGTAATTTCCTGACGTTTATTCGGACTATAGTAAACCATAAAAAAAGAAATCACCATAAAATTGTGTTAAAAAATACATATTTAATCCCTAAAACAAAAGAAAGCAGCAAAAAATGTACACTCATCTTTTAGTTTCTCTAATAACAACCTAAAACATGAACCTTGGTTGAAAAAAACTAAAGTTGTCCTTTAAGTGGATACTGGGACAGTCTGCCAAGCTCACTGGAGTTATTTCAGCTACTCTCTTCACACTCACCAACAGCACAACCTTCCAATAACAAACCCCCCTCCCTGAGAACTAGAGATATAAATCACCAGCTTCATCACGTAGCATAGGGGTTTTCAACAGGGGGCCATCAGGGATACTACTGGGGGGCCTTCAAATCTTTGCGTGATGGAGTTTTTTTTTTTGTGTAGTTAGTGTGTAAATATTGAGTGTTTAACCCATTCTGACCGGGCACCCATTTTGGTGTCGGCATCATGTTATGCTTTAGCTATTGAAAAATAGCAGATCTACAAGCTCATATCGCGCCACCGAGTGGCGCGATACGAGCTTGTAGGTCTGCTATTTTTTGAAAAATCAAAAAACGACTGACATTTTTTTAGAATCTGATCTCAGGTCAGAATGGGTTCATCAGACCAGTGTGTGTCCCAGCGGAAACCTCGTATGAATCTGATCTCAGGTCAGAATGGGATAATTCATATAGCCCAGGATGGAATGGAACCTAATGAATTCTCTCCTAAAGAAAAGGTCAGCGTCGTGTCCCCGAGAACAGCACGTACGTCTCCGTGGTGACGTCTCGGAAATGTCAGAGGATTTTATTTTCTCCTTTATGGCTCAGCTCTATATTAAAGCCCACGTAAATGTATGCACAATGGATGCATGCCTTAACCCATTCTGAACGGGCACCCATTTTGGTGTTGGCATCATATTATGCTTTAGCTATTGAAAAATAGCAGATCTACAAGCTCATAGCGCGCCACCGAGTGGCGCGCTACGAGCTTGTAGGTCTGCTATTTTTGAAAAATCGAAGAACGACTGACATTTTTTTAATCTGATCTCAGGTCAGAATGGGTTAATAATGAAACTGTCAGGATGTAATAGACATTTTTTTCATCTGATCTCAGGTCAGAATGGGTTAATTGCAGAGGCTTACTAGTCAAGTGGAGGCATTTCACATGCCTGGTGCAGACTAGTGGTTCTCTGACATTTTCATGACAACGAACAATTGATACGGATTTGGCCACAGAACCCCATGAGAGAAGATGCGTCGACATTCGTCGAAGGGTCTTCAAAAACAGCCTATCGTATTAAGGAGCTTGTATAAAATAGGGCTTAACCCATTCTGACCGGGCACCCATTTTGGTGTCGGCATCATGTTATGCTTTAGCTATTGAAAAATAGCAGATCTACAAGCTCATATCGCGCCACCGAGTGGCGCGATACGAGCTTGTAGGTCTGCTATTTTTGAAAAATCGAAGACACTTTTAGAATCTGATCTCAGTTCAGAATGGGTTAATAATGAAACTGTCAGGATGTAATAGACATTTTTAGAATCTGATCTCAGGTCAGAATGGGTTAAGGGGCCTCAAAAGCCCCCAGAGGTCCCCAGAGACCCCCTCCTTCTACTGTCGTTCATGACGCTGCTGTAATGACGGTGGTGCCTCGTGGCGCTGCCAGCAACTCACTTCACAGCACAGTCACAGCCACAATTCACAACGGGCTGTGGGATTTCCAGGCCCTCGCGTCGCTCACAGATAAAAGGAAGATGAATTCGTGTCCACACTCCACTGCGTCGTTTTGGTTTTTGGGGAACTAGAGTCGACACTGAGAATAAACACTTTCTATTTTCACTCTGCCTTCTCCTTGGATCCTGCCCCCGCACGGTCTCTGGTTAAACACAAGCCTGCAGCCTCTTTTAACAAACAACAGAAAACCAATACGATGGGATACGAGTTCCACTGCTGTTAAAGACACATGGGGAGAATTCCACATTAGAAAGTGTATATGTGTGTGTGTGTGTGTGTGGGGGGGGCCGGGGGGGGGGGGGGGGGGGGGGGCTGCAACTACAGTATCAATTATTTTCTTAGCAATTATTCTAACCATGAATTTTTGAGGGGCACTGGCTCCCTCCTATGCCCAGCTTTCCGGGTTTGTGTAAACACCAACATTGTCTTAACTCAACAATGGAATGCCATTGACAATGAATGGCCAGCTTTGAGTGTTCGTGTACACTAGGCATGTGAATCTCGTCTCATCTCACGATTCGATACGCATCTCGGTGCACTGCCAGCGATACATGGAATCTCCTGGCGATACGATGCGATACGATACGATTCACCCCTCTACCGATACGATGCGATTTGATGGCGATTCAATTCTGGACATTGCGGTACGATACGATTCACCCCTCTACCGATACGATGCGATTTGATGGCGATTCAATTCGGATTTATATTAAAGCTCTCTTAATTTCCCAAAATATGTAAAAATGCATTACATTTAAATTCAAAGGAATTTATTGTTTTACTGTAGGTTAGTAGTATAGCTCTGCATCTCAAACAACCCAACTTATAGAATTCTGTAAGTAAACAAAGGGTCTGCTCTCTGCTGGTTATTGTGGAATTGTTAGATTACTAATAATCATAGGCTATAGTATAATTATTATATCTCAAAGGTCAATTTGAGGTTTTGAGTATAGAGGGTTCAAGAGATTAAAATGGAATAGCCTATCGTTCATCAATTAATGTTACCAACATATAAATAGAAAAGAAACAAATAAACAAAACAAAAATTACAGGTCACACTTGTAGTGCTGTCAAACAAGTCTATGTCTAGTTTAATCTGCAACAGTGTTATAATATAATTGCCTATGTATAGTGGGGGTCCCTACTTGATCTCTCACTCTCAGCTAAGTGGTCCTTGGCTTGACCTGAAAAACATTGAAGACCCTGGCCTGCATGTATTATTAACGTTATAAATACATAGCAGATGTACAAGCTCACAACGCGTCTCATCCACGCCCCGCTGTGAGCTTGTGGATCTGCAATTTTAGGCGTGCGACACCGTCTTGCTGCAGAATATAAATAAGGCTTCTATCCCAGAGAACAGCAGGGGAAAGCTGGACAGTGGAAAGTTGTAAACGACTTTAAACGCAAGCAGTACACCCTCCTGTGGCGTTGTTGTTGTTGTACACGTGTGTGCAGACTGCAGAAGCTTTCTTTAAATACAAATTGATGATGATCGCGAGATTCGTGACGCAGATTTGCGTCGGATAATCAGCAAGCACAGCTGTAGAGTGTGGATCATTACCAGCAGTCCAGCACGCAGCGCTACAGTGAAAAGTCAACTGATCGACGGACAAAGCTACTCGGACAGCTATTTTATAAAGCTAAAGACTAAAGGTGGTGCTTCTTGTTTAATGCGTGGGGCTCACTTCTGTTAGTCGCGGGTGCTCTTTATAGTCTGAGTCTGTTTGTTGTCTCAACGTGTCTACTCTGACTGCACCGTCGTACGGTAGCTTCTGTTCACTGACTGTGGGCGCGTTCGGAAATACCACACCGGAGCACACTCTCCTATTAGTTTGCATTGCACAGTGGGCTCAGTGCGCTATTTCCGAACTCGCCCTGTGTGTGCGCTGCGAGAGACCTTTTTTTTTTCTTCCTTTTCTGATGGTACGTTGAATGCGCCTCGGAAACACAGGATAGGGTGAAATTTACCATGAAAGAAAACGGTGCAACCACGGATTTTACCGATGCAAGTACTCCGCGAATGCATCGAGATTTCACCCGTCAATTTTACCGATACACAGTGAATGAACCGATTCACTCGCATTGCGCACGTCATAATCGATGTATCGATACGTATCGATTATTTTCCACATGCCTAGTGTACACACAACACAGACACTGTATAGACGCAAACATTGAAGATGACGGTGAGGACACAAATTGTGATTGGCCAGAATGAGATGATGTATGATGATAAGAGTGCCCCTCACTTCACACGGGTGTGATTTTTTATAAATCAACAATTCAATTAACCACTTGAGTGTTAAGTGATGTCATGTCTCACTTGAAACTTCCTTCCTGGACTACATGTTGTCTCAGTAAGACAGCCCCTCTCCACAAGGTGGGGCGAGTGCAACAAAGCATTATGGTCTTTGTAGTAATCCAGGAGTGAGACCAGTGTCCATGACATCAGACACTTTGAAATACTAAAATATCTAGTGTTTATTGTCTCACAAACATCATTAAAATAAGATCTGGTTGCAAAGTGGCCCTTTAACCCATTTTGGGCGGGAACCCCTTTTGGTGTTAGCATTATGTTATGCAAAATAGCAGATCTACAAGTTAAACTTCCTGTCCCACACACACCGATATTGTGTGACATTTTGCCTATAATGACAACCTCACACAACGTTGACCTACCTCTTTGCCGGTGAGGACGTGCCGCGCCAGTTTGACCTTGGCGAAGTTGCCCTTGCCGATGGTCTTCAGTAACCGGTAGTTACCGATGTGGGGCTGGTCGTCCGCCGTCGTAGCGACCGAGTTACGACAGCGCACAGGCATGCTGGGTCGGCTGGACTTGGTGTCCTGAGGAGCAACAAAGGGGAAGGGGTCAACGTCAACGTTATGCACCAATATGATGCCATGCCGAGACATAAATAAATACAATCATCGTCAGCAAGCACCACACACACACACACACACACACACACACACACACACACCAATCAACATACAAACAATACACAAAGGAAACATCAGGCGAAAATGGGCGCACATTTGGACGGAAATAGCCAAAATAGATCTACATGCTCGCAACGCATTGACACACGTTTTGAGCTTATGAAACCACCATTTTCGTCAAACAGATTCAGTGTAAAGGGGAAAAAAGGAGTGGGTCAAGGAGACCTTAGTCAATGAAGTGTAGTGGTTCAGAAACACTGAAGACAGTAGGGACTAATTAGTTCTTAAATCTATTGGTCCTGTTACTGTATCTTTGCAGATGCTATATACAACAACCAGACAGAAGCCACCTGAATAAGATGCTCTCTAGGTAAGGTAGTGTCAACAAAGAGATCTGAGCTTCCCATAATACGAGTAGATGCACTGATGGGCACAAACACAAACTATATTTGAGTGGTGCAACCAGAACCACTCCTATAGACAACTATGCGAGTCCCTGGCTGTGTCTGAGCACGAAAATAGCGTTTGGTTGTTTTTCACAACCAAGTGGCACTGTTGTCTCTCACACACTCACACTCACACAGGGTGTTACAGTACAGTGCAGTAGAGAGACCCCCATACGGTAACTGTCATTTCTCAACCATTTCGTACGCGGGCTTGCCAGAACCGGGCCGGCCCCCTGGGCACGTTCCTGGGGGGTCTGACCACCACACGGAGGTCAGAGACACTGTCATTTCTCAACCGTTTCGGACGTGGGGTGGCTCGCCAGAACCGGGCCGGCACCCTGGCCGCGTTACTGTGGGTCTGGAACTTCCGGGGACCCCCCCCCCCCGGGGACCCCCACATGGAGTTGCACCAATCACTTCACATGGTGTGTTTTTAGTTCAAAAGGTGCAAAAGGCTAATCCCTGAAGCCCAATTGCGCTGATATAGATCATCTTTTAATAAGTCACTTCTGAAAACACATCTGTTCAGGAAAGCCTTCCCCTGGCCCTAGATCACCTCATTTGCCATAATTGTGTCTGTGCATGTTTGTGGATGTGGGCACATGTCTGTACTTAACCCATTCTGACCTGAGATCAGATTCATACGAGGTTTCCACTGGACACACACTGGTCTGATTAAACCCATTGTGACCTGAGATCAGATTTTAAAAAGCTCGTAGCGCGCCACTCGGTGGCGCGCTATATATAGATCTGCTATTTTTCAACACCAAAATGGGTGCCCGTTCAGAATGGGTTAAACTGTGTTTATTGCTTGTTAGAACTTGTATTAACCATTAGGCTTACAGTAGGTTTCATTTTACTTTATATACATTTTAAATTTAAATTATTATGTATTATTACCATTAAGATGCCTGAGTGACTGCTGGGCGAGCGCTGGCGCTTTTGCATGGGGGGGGGTTAGATCAATTCTGTACTGGCCATATATATTGGCCTTAATTTTCGGGCCTGAGAACTGTAGTTCTGCCGGGCTGCACTAATAACTTTACTGTAGTTCTGCCGGGGCTGCACTAATAACTTTACTGTAGTTCTGCCGGGCTGCACTAATAACTTTACTGTAGTTCTGCCGGGCTGCACTAATAACTTTACTGTAGTTCTGCCGGGCTGCACTAATAACTTTACTGTAGTTCTGCTGGGCTGCACTAATAACTTTACTGTAGTTCTGCCGGGCTGCACTAATAACTTTACTGTAGTTCTGCCGGGATGCACTAATAACTTTACTGTAGTTCTGCCGGGCTGCACTAATAACTTTACTGTAGTTCTGCCGGGCTGCACTAATAACTTTACTGTAGTTCTGCCGGGCTGCACTAATAACTTTACTGTAGTTCTGCCGGGCTGCACTAATAACTTTACTGTAGTTCTGCCGGGCTGCACTAATAACTTTACTGTAGTTCTGCCGGGCTGCACTAATAACTTTACTGTAGTTCTGCCAGGCTGCACTAATAACTTTACTGTAGTTCTGCCAGGCTGCACTAATAACTTTACTGTAGTTCTGCCGGGCCGCACTAATAACTTTACTGTAGTTCTGCCGGGCTGCACTAATAACTTTACTGTAGTTCTGCCAGGCTGCACTAATAACTTTACTGTAGTTCTGCCGGGCTGCACTAATAACTTTACTGTAGTTCTGCCAGGCTGCACTAATAACTTTACTGTAGTTCTGCCGGGCTGCACTAATAACTTTACTGTAGTTCTGCCGGGCTGCACTAATAACTTTACTGTAGTTCTGCCGGGCTGCACTAATAACTTTGGGGCAAATGGACAGCTAGAAGTCAAAAGGGAGACATCAAAGAGGAAGGATGGATGGGGAAGGATCAACATATGGAATGTCAGAACAGGTCAGCTCCATATATGGAGATCTAAGAGTTTTGAGGTCAGATGTAGAGTTGCTGGCCAATATTGATGACATCGGGGATCTCCATATGTGGGCATTCCCAAGGTCTCAATAAGACCTTAACCCATTCTGACCTGAGATCAGATTCATACGAGGTTTCCACATGGACACACACTGGTCTGATTAACCCATTCTGACCTGAGATCAGATTCTAGAAATGTCAGTCGCTCTTCGATTTTTCAAAAATAGCAGACCTACAAGCTCGTATCGCGCCACTCGGTGGCGCGATATGAGCTTGTAGATCTGCTATTTTTCAATAGCTAAAGCATAACATGATGCTGACACCAAAATGGGTGCCCGTTCAGAATGGGTTAACCCATTTTGGGGCGGGAACCCCTTTTGGTGTTAGCATCATGTTATGCTTTAGCTATTGAAAAATAGCAGATCTACAAGCTCGTAGCGCGCCACTCGGTGGCGCGCTATGAGCTTGTAGATCTGCTATTCTTCAATAGATAAAGCATAACATGATGCTAACACCAAAATGGGTGCCCGTTCAGAATGGGTTAAACTGTGTTTATTGCTTGTTAGAACTTGTATTAATTATTAATTAGGCTTACAGTAGGTTTCATTTTACTTTATATATATTTTAAATTTAAATTATTATGTATTATTACCATTAAGATGCCTGAGTGACTGCTGGGCGAGCGCTGGCGCTTTGGCATGGGGGGGGTTAGATCAATTCTGTACTGGCCATATATATTGGCCTTAATTTTCGGGCCTGAGAACTGTAGTTCTGCCGGGCTGCACTAATAACTTTACTGTAGTTCTGCCGGGCTGCACTAATAACTTTACTGTAGTTCTGCCGGGCTGCACTAATAACTTTACTGTAGTTCTGCCGGGCTGCACTAATAACTTTACTGTAGTTCTGCCGGGCTGCACTAATAACTTTACTGTAGTTCTGCTGGGCTGCACTAATAACTTTACTGTAGTTCTGCCGGGCTGCACTAATAACTTTACTGTAGTTCTGCTGGGCTGCACTAATAACTTTACTGTAGTTCTGCCGGGCTGCACTAATAACTTTACTGTAGTTCTGCCGGGCTGCACTAATAACTTTACTGTAGTTCTGCCGGGCTGCACTAATAACTTTACTGTAGTTCTGCCGGGCTGCACTAATAACTTTACTGTAGTTCTGCCGGGCTGCACTAATAACTTTACTGTAGTTCTGCCGGGATGCACTAATAACTTTACTGTAGTTCTGCCGGGCTGCACTAATAACTTTACTGTAGTTCTGCCGGGCTGCACTAATAACTTTACTGTAGTTCTGCCAGGCTGCACTAATAACTTTACTGTAGTTCTGCCGGGCTGCACTAATAACTTTACTGTAGTTCTGCCGGGCTGCACTAATAACTTTACTGTAGTTCTGCCGGGCTGCACTAATAACTTTACTGTAGTTCTGCCGGGCTGCACTAATAACTTTACTGTAGTTCTGCCGGGCTGCACTAATAACTTTACTGTAGTTCTGCCGGGCTGCACTAATAACTTTACTGTAGTTCTGCCGGGCTGCACTAATAACTTTACTGTAGTTCTGCCGGGCTGCACTAATAACTTTACTGTAGTTCTGCCGGGCTGCACTAATAACTTTGGGGCAAATGGACAGCTATAAGTCAAAAGGGGAGACATCAAAGAGGAAGGATGGATGGGGAAGGATCAACATATGGAATGTCAGAACAGGTCAGCTCCATATATGGAGATCTAAGAGTTTTGAGGTCAGATGTAGAGTTGATGACATCGGGGATCTCCATATATGGGCATTCCCAAGGTCTCAATAAGACCTTAACCCATTTTGGGGGCGGGAACCCCTTTTGGTGTTAGCATCATGTTATGCTTTAGCTATTGAAAAATAGCAGATCTACAAGCTCATAGCGCGCCACCAAGTGGCGCGCTACGAGCTTGTAGGTCTGCCATTTTTTTAAGAATCGTGAAAAGTGACATGAAAGTGTTTGAGAACGACTGACATCGAAAAAACAGCTTTAAAAAGAAAAAAACAGTCAGGATTTAGAAGACATTTTGTAGAATCGTCGCCAGGTCTAAATGGGTTAATTAGGTGGTAAGTGGCACAAAATGCCTGAGAGAGACAAAGGGAGATAGTTCCTGACAAAGTTACGCTAGGTAAAAAAAGATAATGACCAACTTCCTCAAACGCACACAGCATGTTCCTGGTGACATGCAGACAGAGTCCATAGCACCGACGCAGGGAAGAACCAGTGTGGTCGCAGAACAGGCATATAACTAAATGACGGAGCGGTTGCCGGTTGCGCAAAGACCCGCCCGGCAGCACTGTTTAATGCAATTTATTTATGCGTGTTATAAGTATTTTTTGTTGAGTATCCATATCATAAACAAGCAGCATGCTAGCAAACAATTCTCTAGTTCTTTATTTCAATCATTTTATTATTATTATTTTCACAATTATATAGAATAGATCATCTTCTTCTTAAATACACTAGTTTGAAACTCTATACCGTCCAATGCATACATCTGTCGTGCAAATTATCAAAACATTATAATAAAGTAGCCGGCGTATCTGTGTATCAGATTGTGAAAATATAATAATAATAATGAAATGATTGAAAGAAAGAACTAGTGAATTGTCTGCGCGTGCAGCTTGCTTATTTTATTGATATACATACTTGTTGACTTTTAAAACTTTGTCATGGGTAATTCAACAAAAAATACTTAACCCATTCTGACCGGGCACCCATTTTGGTGTCAGCATCATGTTAATGCTTTAGCTATTGAAAAATAGCAGATCTACAAGCTCATATCGCGCCACCGAGTGGCGCGATACGAGCTTGTAGGTCTGCTATTTTTGAAAAATCGAAGAACGACTGACATTTTTTTAGAATCTGATCTCAGGTCAGAATGGGTTCATCAGACCAGTGTGTGTCCGGCGGAAACCTCGTATGAATCTGATCTCAGGTCAGAATGGGTTAAACTACTTAACTTTGTACATGCACAAATTTGGGCATGTACAAATTCCTGGTCTCAACTGCGCATGTTTCTTTCCGTCCATGGAGCACCATGGAGCAACATGGCGGCGCCCTTATGGTCTTCGCGTCCTGTCCTCTTTAGACAGTCCTTGGTCTCAACTGCGCATGTTTCTTTCCGTCCATGGAGCAACATGGCGTCCACCTCTTTAGACAGTCCTTGCCCGAAAGTAGGACGAGTTATCCCATTTTGGGCGGGAACCCCTTTTGGTGTTAGCATTATGCTATGCTTTAGCTATTGAAAAATAGCGTAGATCTACAAGCTCATACGAGGCTTGTAGGTCTGCTATTTTTGAAAAATCGAAGAACGACTGACATGGAAACATAGCTTTTTCAGAAAACTGTCAGGATGTAGAAGACCTTTTTAGAATCTGGTCTCATGTCAGAATGGGTTATTATATGTGTGCATATAGCCCATTCACACAGTGAGCGACAGCCTTTTCTACCGCTGCATTTGTCCACCTATTTCAGACCCCAGAGCACTCCCGTTTGACCGTGCCCGTTGCAAAAAAAGTGACTTTTCACAACTTCCCCGTGCCACTTTTTCCTGGCTCTATATCCTGCAGCAGTGGTGAAGGTGCCAGTGCTCCTTACCATAACCAATGCTTTGAATGGTTTCACTGGTGTCGTGTTTCTAGTGGCGCGTCAGTGTACCCGCCGCGGGAGGCACACTTTGGTTAGACATAGCATTGGTTAGACATAGCATGTGGATTAAGGTTGGTGAGGAGTGCGTTATTGATCCCTCTGGATCAATAACGGTCTTATCCAATGTAAGCCAAAAAAAAAAATCAGCTGACACAAAATAAGCCAGGCAGAGGAGAAAGGTGATTCCTATCAGTGCAGTGGGACCGCTAGCAGGCGAACAGACACTTTTGCTAGTCGTCGGCTTGGCGTGACCCACAATGACCTGTACTCGAAAGCTTACAGTTACTCTACATCTTGTGTTCCTCTGTTGACATGAAACTTCTATAACACTAGACTAGAATGAGTCAACAGAGAGAGAGAGAGAGGGGAGGGGGGGGGGGGGGATCCCAATGCTGTCCCAATACTTACATAGCTGCCTGAATGTGTCTGACCTGGGTCTGAACCCAAACAGTGAGAGCAGCAGAGGACTGTATTGTGCCCCCAAGCACAGATTTATCCATGGTCGTCGCACGCCATGTGGAGCACCGACGGTAGCCCAATCTACAAGCTCCTACTTTCAAGTGCACCGCCAGTCGCCGCCATGTGTGTGAATGAGGGCCGATTCATACTCCTATTTTACCGCTGTTTCGGCGCTGTAGTGCCGAAACTTTCAGTAGCACCGAAGAGCCGACTTTAGGACGGTACCCACCATGCCCGAACCTCAAATGACGTCACATTGTAGGCTCTACATCGCCGAACAGACTTTTATTCGGCTCTAAAATAGGAGTATGAATCGGCCCTTAGGCTTCAGTCAATGCCAGCAGTATCACATCAAGTCATTCAACAACTACAGTAAAACGGTACTGCTAATGTGCTAATGCCACAGTATACGTTGCCTTGATGCCTCTCTCTCACTCATAAAACAAAACTGTGCTGGCCTGGAATGTTTTTGCATGGATAGCAACAGCGATAGGGTTTCAACTCTAGGCCTGGGTCACAGCAATTGTGTGTGTCTATGTGTGTGTCTATGTGTGCGTGTGCGTGTGCGTGTGTGTGTGTGTGTGTGTGTGTGTGTGTGTGTGTGTGTGTGTGTGTGTGTGTGTGTGTGATCTGAGCGGACAGGTGACAGGGCTCAGGGTCAGAAGAGGGGATGACTGGCTCCAGGGTGACGAGACGCAAACATAGTCTCACACTCCCTCACACACACACACAGTCTCTCACATGCATGCATGTATGCACACACACCTCTGCAGGAGATTTGACACCAAAGAGAGAGCCAGTGAATTTCAGTTAGTGCACAGTGTAAAAGACTTTCTCTCTCCGTTTCCTTCCTTCTTCTCTGTCGAGTTTGCGGAGACACTGCGACGTGTTGAGCAAGCACTCATGCTCCTTCTTCACCATCTGTTGGCTCATGGGAAACGACACGGCGAACCGTGATCTTCTGTCTTTGCTCCAGATGGTATAGGACGCGAGGTCTCCAGCCCATGGTGATACATGGTGGTATTTGGGCCAGATTTTGGGCAGGAACCCCTTGTGTTTTTACAAGCATTCTGTTATACTTTAGCTATTGGAAAATAGCAGACCTACAAGTTCATCGGTGGCGCGCTATGAACTTGTAGGTCTGCTATTTTTGAAAAATCTTAAAAATCCCTGACACACGGCCAGGGTCCATGACGACCAAATGTTGGTTGACTACCTCTTTTCACTGACAAAAAAAACAAATAAAAGCTAAGCTACGATGACTATAACTAAGACTAAATATGTTGACAATCATACATCAACGGATGAAAATGAGACTACAATTTTAGGGGAGGGACTAGTGGAGAAGAGATCCAGCAGAACAAAAAGACAAGTCAGTCGTTTGGTTGCGCTCAGGTGTTGTGCTCTGAAAATCTGTAGATCTGCTCTGAGATCTACAAGCTCACAAGGCGTAGGCTATTTTCAGCATGCAGCCAAGTGTAAAATCTGGCATTACGACGCCATAAAGGCCTGCCAAAATATATATTTTTGTCGACCAAATCAATTGTAGATTTAGTAGGCTAAAACAAGACTAACACTAAAACATATCTGAAGACTAAAATAGGACAAAGTAAATGAAAATGTATTCAAAAGACTGACTGACTAAATAAAAATGTGCTGTCAAAATCAACACTGCACACAGCTGCTTTGAGCTAGCCTAGTGAGTGTGGGCCCAACACTCACAAAAGCTTTCAGTCTTCAAAAAGGCTTGCAGTGACTCAATATTTTATTTGGTCTGTTGATTTGAGAGATTATTATGCCTTGTAATAAACAGCCGAGCGTATATTATTAATACAAAACTGATACAGACCTAGAGGATACAACAACAAAAAAACACAGACAATGATTATGCCATTATGGTATGGCTCCAGCATTTGCTAACCCTAATGAATGTAATCTTTGACATTACACTTGAAATTGCCAATATTGATTTGTTACATTTATTACAGTCTGTTGATTTAATTTAAGTGCATTTTACTACAAATGTGACGGTGACATTAGCACCTTCAGAGAAAGAGGGGTGTGTGTGTGTGTGTGTGAGAGTGTTACAACGTTTTGGCCACACATGGCCTTCATCATTACTGTATTGTGTATTTTATGTCAAGGGTCAACAGTGGCCATTTGTTACTTCAGCCCTTGGCCTTTGGGCAGAAGTCAAGCCATATGTCTCTATGTCTCAGACTCTATGCTTGAGATGCAGCCTGTCGCCATTTATCCTTCTATGTGTTGTTCAGATGCCATCAGTGTTCTTCTAGGTCAGTGGTTCCCAAACTTTTAATCCAAAAGAGAAATTAGATGTTTGCCGGCACCGGGAACCCAAACTATAGTGAAAACAGCACATCTACAAGCTCACAACGCGCCTGTGAGCTTGTAGATCAGCTCTTTTCACTAGTTGTGTCTTCTAATTCATGGAATTTCTTAGATTTTATTTCTTCATGAAATCATTGCATTTTGCTTTTAATTCATGAAAAGTCTTTTGGGAATGTTTTTTTTTTAAATGTTATGAAAAATGTAGGAAACAAAAAAAAGTACAGGGATCCATGACAATGTGTCTGCGACCAACAAATGGGTTCTAGGTACAGCAGACGGACCCCTTCAAAATAAAAGGTCCCTTCTTCTTCATGTCTTCCATCATTCTGAACGTCTATTTCCTATACTCCCATCTGTCCCTGGACTGTCACTAAATTACTACAGTTGTTGCTTGGCTCCACCTGTACAATGCCTCTGAATGAGCTGTAAAAGGGGCCGGCGCAAACACCCATGTCCCATTATAACAGACATGACAAACAGGCTTTGAGGAAGTCCCTGCTTTTTCGCAACCACAATTGCAACAACAGCACATTTAGTTGTAGTTACAGATAGAAACCTTACGGACCAGTAACCACTAGCAGAAAAAGTATAAGTAAAAAATATTTATATACAGTCCACACACACACACACACACACACACACACACACGAAATGCTAAAACTCTCGTCTCCTTCTGAATAGGCCAGTAACAAAACATAATTGTACTGCAAAGCATTTGTTTATTTCAATTTGTCAGTGAGCTTTTAGAACTGTATGGTAGGTTCAGTATGTCCTTATGTTCATCTCTCTTCTCCCTTCCTCTGCCCCCTTATCAGGACGTGCAACGTAGTACCTCCGTGGGTGTTGCATAAAGAGATGCACACGCTTATATTAAGCACTATAGTTTGCTCACGATTAATCGCATAGCAACTTGTTTGGACTTGTAGATCGGCTGTTTTTCTTATATTCGTATAGATTATAGGTTGTGGGCAACATTTAACCCATTCTGACCTGAGATCAGATTCATACGAGGTTTCCACTGGACACACACTGGTCTGATTAACCCATTCTGACCTGAGATCAGATTCTAAAAATGTCAGTCGTTCTTCGATTTTTCAAAAAATAGCAGACCTACAAGCTCGTATCGCGCCACTCGGTGGCGCGATATGAGCTTGTAGATCTGCTATTTTTCAATAGCTAAAGCATAACATGATGCCAACACCAAAATGGGTGCCCGTTCAGAATGGGTTAAAGGTCGGATCTATCAAACCATTATAATACACTTTGGGACTTCAGAACACTCGTTATAAATTATTTAATTATGCATAACAACTTATAACAAGGTTTGTGGAGTATTATAAGTGCTGGTCATAATAACCTTTAAGTGTTTTATGTATGAGCAGTGAGCACACACACACACACACACACACACACACACACACACACACACACACACACACACACACACACACACACACACACACACACACACACACACACACACACACCTTTCTCTGAAGGTGCCAAAGGTCCAACTATCCTAACCAAAACAATGTGCACGCATGTCGCACGTTCAATTACCGTAATTCATCCAACACTCGTGCATGATAAATCTTTACCATGTAGGACACCCAGCCACACAGCTCCCAGAGCCACAAATTACAATGTAGAAATATAAAGGCTATTTCACCAGTAGATAAAATAAATAATAAAAATAATAAATACTAGATAAATAATATTCCGCTTACATTTGATTTGGCCAAATTGTATGACATTAGTGAAAACATTTGGAGTCGGGAGGAGCCTGCGTTCAGTGACAGTTTAGCCTAGTTTTTTCCCCAGTCGATCAAGATAAAATAAGATATCCATCTTCTGATGTTTGCACCCAATTTGTGTTCAAGTTAACAGGAGGTAGGGAGAGTATGACAAAAAACCCAATGCCCTCGGTTTTGGGAATAAGAGGATGCACACACACGCCAGATGACTCTTAGTGGTTTGAAAAACTACAGGCCATGAGCTAAACCACTTCCTGGTTGTCTGTCTCTCTGCTATTCTTTTCATATCTGGTCAAGCTATGATTATCTCCACCAGGAGATCATGTTTTAGAATGAAGCACTAGTGCTGACCATCAAATGCCCAACCAGAAATAGTCCAGCCAGCTAGAGCTGGATAGTATTTATATAGCAAATTCTCCAAAATGAGAGACATATTTTAATGAATGATACAGAAATATTCTATATGTTTTTTTGTTTTGTTTTGTTTTTTCATTGTACATAGAACTGTCTAAAACAAAATCATACTGATCACTCTGGGGGCTTTCCATGATATGCAAAAGCCATGGAAGTACATTAAAGAATTATACAAACGTATTGAAAATTGGTCATTTGTATCATGATGATTATTTTACATCATACCCTAATGCCAGCTAAGGGTACACGACTGCTATACTTTGCAGCCAACTCGGCAGCAAGAAGCTAAGCTTTCCATGAGCTTAACACATCATAGCGTGCCATGACCTGTGCATAGAAGTCAAACAATAACCAACTGAGCTGGTGTACATGTCTAAAGATTAATTCTCAGTTTATTCCAGCATCCTGTTACAAGGCATGGCCATGATTTTATACATGTCAGCTATAGAGGCCCACACAAACAGGAAAATAACATTACTGATAGCATGATACCATATCTGTGGTAAAAAAAAGAAAAATTGTATTGCTCATGACTCCGACTATAACATCAATTTTGTTCATCCTAGGCACGTTTTGTCTCTATTCTTTGTCAATATTCTAATTGTAAAAATGCTTAATTTATGCTCCGTCAGACAACAGTGTCGCACAAAACACAAGCATTCAAGCTGGTAGATCCACTATTTGCGCCATGGTCCTACAACAAACGGGCTTAAAGCGGTTTAAAGCAAATCTTTGGTCTGAACTAGGCTTCATGAAGTGACTGCAATCCAATTTGGTCTTTGATTCAGAAAGCGGACACACGTTTCACTCACACGCCATTAGCGTCGGCATAAATACAACAACGTGGGCTAAACCAGTGGTTCCCAAAGTGGGGTCCGGGGACCCCCAGGGGTCCTTGAGTGAGTTCCAGGGGGTCCCCAGGGGGTTCCAGAGTGTACAAATGGAACCAAATGGAGCCGTTCCATTGGGTTCCATTTGTACACTGAGTTACAGGGCCACATGGAGTGTACGGAGTGTACAAATGGAACCAAATGGACCCGTTAGTGTTCATTTGTACACTCAATGGGGTCTGTAGACTAATTAATGTCAAACTGGGGGTCCTTGAAATTAAACGGGTTGAGAATCACTGCTAGAGTCATACAAATCTCTTATGGGGGTCCCTGGCATATCTCTTCAAATGGGGGTCCGCGGGCTAATTAGTGTCAATTTGGGGGTCCTTGACATGAAAAGGTTTGGGAACCATTGGGCTAAACATATGTTATAAATTGCCTTCATCTTGTGAGCTACACTGGAGGCAGTCAACTGGATACTGTGGATCAGGGGAGAGCAACTTTGACGATGGAGAGAACCACTATATTTCCACACTCACTCCAGAGGGCCACATTGCATATATACTGTCGTAACAAAAATAGCAGATCTACAACAAGCTCAAAGAGATTGTAGATCTGCTATTTTTGCTATATTTGAATTGAAATCCTGAATATTTTCTTTTCTATTTTTGAATTGGAATCCTGATATCATTTCAAATGCCTTTAATTATAGTTATGTTAACTTTAAGAAACTAAATACAAATGCATTGGACATAAAAAAGACGATAACATTTTAATACTAGTCATTAAGCTACTAATTGTGACTCAAGTAATAAAAACGGTTCATGTTTGCATGTTTGGAATTGTAACAGCTGAAAATAATATATCAATATTCTGATATTAACCTGACGGCCACATAAACACTTTCCCTCCCACTGACGAGTTACACGATGTCTCCCTTTCCCTCCCAAACACGAGTTATGTTTTCATTGTTTAATTAGCCGTTATCACTTAAGACTTAAATGGTTTCGCTCTGACACAGTAGGATACGTCACGCGTTCGGATCACGTGACCAGAAATAAATAAAGAAATCAGTGAGATCAGCTTCTCAGGGCGCAATGCAAAGTGTATGGCCCATAATGGCGGCACCCGTGACTCCCAGTTCCCCGCTGCTGCTGTCTCCAGACCGTGGAATATTTTTGGACACCATTACAAACGTTCACACCAATTCTCGGACGGATTTTCATGAAATGGAACGACGATCGCAGCCCGCGTGGTTCTTCAAAGGTTAGTAAAAAACAACGGCTGTCAAATTGGGATTGCGATTGATTGATCCCGCAGTCAAACTGTTAAGTGAAGGCGGGGGTCGCATGTGGCTCCAGTTGCCCATGTATGCTGTAGATAGTGAGTTCAAAGTGGGAGCTTCTTCTCAGCGCCTTCCTCCTCTCTTCCAGTTCTCTTCCTTCCCTCCTCTCTCACTCCACCTCTTTCTTGTCTATTTCTGTCTGATCCCCCCCTCTCTGGTTTTCAGCAGCTGCGAACCAATGCCACACACGTGCACACAGTTGCATGCAGTCGTGCACACATACATACACACGCGCGCGCGCACACACCTCCAGTGTTAATTATAGACGTGTCAGAGGACAATAAGTGACGTCATTGTTTAGTTCTCAGCTCACATTACTCTCTGATGCTGGCTTGTCTGACTCATGTAGATCAACTTAAACAGAGACACACGAGAGCGCACACAGACAGAGTGGAGTAAGACATCCACTCGTTTAGGGCATTTCTGTACTTTGCATCCCCTCCAAAAGCAAATATGGAAACGAGGAGCAGAGCTTGCATCTCATTCTCAGTCTCTCTGATACAGTAGTGGCTGGTCATCATATCATGGATATCAATATATTTACATAGATGAGTGTTTCGCCACCGAGTCAAGCATAAATCATTATCATTAATAATATATATATATATATATATATATATATATATATATATATATATTATATATATATATATATATATATATAATACTCTCTCGTATGCAATTTGAACAACATAATGAAGATTGGCTTTAACAGGTTGGCAGACCCCCTTCAGCTCATGAGGGCTGAAAAAGGTTCTGAACTCAACCTCCTGTTGGGGGTCTGAGGCATGGCTTATAATCTATCCTGGGAGGAAAAAAAACAATGCACACACCACAACCATTTTCAGAACTATCCACAGTCAGGGGGGTAAAAACAGTACAGTGTGAGTGCTCTCACTGCTCTGTCTCTGTAGTGTCATGTTCCAAAAATAACTGATCTACAAGCAAACAACGCTTCTCATCACGAGACATTGTTGTCTCCACCAGGCCGAAGGCATGTGGGGAGAGTATGTTTTGCACTCCGTCCGTCCGTTTGTGTGTCCGTCCGTCCGTCCGTGTGTGTGTCCGTGACAGGCTAATCTCGCCCACCGTTAACCCGGTCGATGCCAAATTTTGCACACACACTCCCTGGATGCCAACGATGAACCTCTGCCCCAAACTTTCCACAACGGCCTGTTATAGCGCCACCAAGAGGCCGCTTTGTGCAAAAACTTCACCGTTAACCCGGTCGATGCCAAATTTTGCACACACACTCCCTGGATGCCAACGATGAACCTCTGCCCCAAACTTTCCACAACGGCCTGTTATAGCGCCACCAAGAGGCCGCTTTGTGCAAAACAAGTTTTTGCACAGTACACCTACAGATTTTGTCCAAACATCACGCAAATTGGTACACAGTCTCTCTAGAGCCATTCAACGAAACGGGTCTTTCAGATTTATCACACTCCATCCTGATTGGTTAAGATTGGCTTCCAAAGTTCACAGGAGTGCTCAGTTTCAAACAAAATGCTGCAAATCATGAACACATCGCGTGATTTCCGTGAAATTGTGCACCCACATTCCCACTAGGCCGAGGACGAAATGCCACATGAACAATTTCAACTCAGCCTCAAGGTGGCGCTATAACTGGCCGAAAAGTGTTTTTACCTCTAACTGCACGGATCTGTGGATAACCTGGTGGAGACCTGTGCCCGGAAGGGCACTTTTTCTAGTTAACTTGTAAATCTGGCATGCCTGATGCCTCTGATCTTAAGACGGTTCCACGAGTCGACGACTCTCTATTTCCACGGAAAATGCGCCTTCTTTGACATGATTTTGTACATTTGCTTTATTTTTTAAATTTACTTATTTGATTGACACGTATCACATCCCACGAAAGGACACACACCCACATACTCATGTATACTATATAAGCAGCTCCACTGTTTGTTTTTATTTTATTTTTTATCTTGCATCCATTTTTGCTTCCCTTTCTTTTGGCATTTATTTCTCTTTGTTGTATTGCTTTATTATCCTCATCTAAACGAAGATTTAAAATAAAAGAATGGGACACTGTACAAGAATGCTACTCATACCATGCTGTGGCCAAATAAATATATATAAAAAGGTTATAAAACAAAATCTCCCCCCCCCCCCAAAGAAACAGTAAGGTAGGCAGGTGCTAATTAAAATTTGTATTGCTTTAGTGGCTCATTTGAACATGCAACTGAGAGTCACTGGGTGTCACACTGCACACACAATCGTGTATACAGACACAAAACCAGTCTCTCTCTCACGCACGCACACGCACACACACACACACACACACACACACACACACACACACACACACGCACACACACACACACACACACACAGAGCAGTGGTGTTAATCCAGGGCGTTGCTTGATCATGTTTTGACTCGCACCTCATTATGGCTGACCTTTTCTAATCTAGGTACTGGGAGAAAATCAGCCGTAGAACAGGAGGGAAGGAACTATTAAGAGATCGCCGCATGGAAGAAGAAAAGAAAGAAATTAACAAAATTATTAATTTACGAACAAAGCATGTGGATCTCGGGGTCCGAACTCTGCACAGAATGGCTTCAATCTGGATCTCTGACTTAACTTCTTCTTGTGGCCAGCAAGTTGTGACATATCGTCTACAATATGGCGTAGAATAGATGATGTCTATGACTGATGATCTATTCTACTGTGACAAAATGCACATTATATTATTATTATCTGCTTTTTCCAATGTGTGTTATTGTATACGTGTGATATGAATACATGCGAAACCCTGTGATATGTGCACTTCCAATTCATGTCGGAGGTAATGGGCCTGATTAGCATGACAGTGATTGCTGCCACACGCCACTTGACAAATAGAGGGTGTGGTGCAGGAAGTGAAAAACCTGGGTACTAGTGTGAACGGGTGTGAGGAGGAGATCTCAGAGGCGCCAGGGTCTGTGTTTAGTGTTGAAGTTAACGTAACTAACTACTAGCAACCTGCAGCCTAAACAAACAAACTGTCGAGCTCAGCCGAGCACGGAGTAAGCGGCCGTGTTGGGACGCTGGGGAGACTGCGTCATCGGAGCTGGGTCCATGCATGAACTGCCGGTCAACGAGGAGCATCGCGGGTGAGAGAAATCCGTGCTCTGTTGGATATCAATGGATTAACGTGCGCTTCTTATGGATCTGTGGAACTATACTGTGCGAGCGTACTGAGAGGAGGACGGTCGCGGGACCGTTCGTGATTCAGAGCGCCTGCCTCGCGTGACGAACTTGTTTTGTTTGTTGTTTACAACTGACGTTGGGACTTTGTTGGGTTGAAAGGGGATTGGGGAATTGAGTGTTGGTTTGTTTGTATGTTTATTATTTTGGTATAGGGACAGAAGCAAGTGTATTGTCTTACCTGATTGATTTATTTTGTTATTAAATATGTGAGTTTCATTGAGCTAAAAACCTGCCGATCCCGTCTTTTTCCGTTAGTTAATAGTTTTCCTTTCTAAACAAAAGGCCGATTGTTACAGGTGGTGGCCCATACGGGGATCGCAGGCGTAAGTTTAATTAGTGAAACCACCATTTGATGATTGTTGTTAAAAAGGTACAAAAGAACAATACACTGTAAAAAAACGGCTAAGACCATACAACTATTATACACTGTAATAAAAAAAAAAAGCTGTGAAAAAACAATGGAGCGATGTGAGGGCATTAACATTACAGTTGAGTTGGCCTTGATTAAGAGCAAGCTGCAAACCCTCGAAGATCTGGTGCAGTACAGACAGGGGCAGTTTGAAAAAGCAATGGAGAGTATTGCAAACAGGGAAGAGAGCCTAAGGGGGTACGTAGATCACAGAATGAGGGAGATGGAAACTCTCATCGACAGCTCTATTGAACAGTCACAGAAAAAGTGTTTCATGAGGGTAGATGAGAGATGGAACGGGAAGGTGTCGGAAATAAAAATGGCCGGTACCGATACTCAACCTAACCCTCACGGTCGGACCCTCAGCAGGCCTACTCCCTGTTGTCAGGCCTCCAATGGCCTACCCTCCAGCACCAAGAAGGCTGAATCGCAATGTAGGGACAAGGGGCCCAAGAACGTGCCAGGGAGAGGAGCTCGGGTCGCACCAACGTGTGTCAAACTGGTGCAGCATGTCAACGGGAAGTTGCCACCATCGAGAGTCGGTGGTGGTGCCACCCTAGGGCCGCGGGGCCAAGGTGACCCACCTGAGGTGGAATACCTGTCCCAGAAGTGGCCGGCAGAGGTAACTCTGCGTGGCCTAAACGAGGCTCAGCATGCAGATCCTAAGCTCGGATGTCTACTGGGAGGTCTAGTCCAGTCCGACCCACGAACCCGTCGCGGTGGGTATGAGGAGGTCCAGGGAATCCTATATCGGAGGCGGCCGACCAGAGACTCTGGCCGGAAGCTTCAGGTGGTGGTGCCAGAAAGCCTGATCCGCTGTTTCCTGGAACACTTCCACGACCGCCGGACGAGGGGTCATCCAGGTAGACTAAAGACTCTCCTTAGGATCCTCGAGGTGGCCTGGTGGTCGTCAGTCCGCAGAGACGTGTGGGAGTACGTTACGAGGTGCCACGTTTGTCAGCAGGGCAGGCCAGGTGACTGTAAGCCGTCCGTGATGTTACAGTCTACTCAGGGAGACCGGGCAGGGCGAGGTCTTGGGGTCGACCCGACGGGGCCGATCTTGAGAGGTGGGGAAGGAAGCGCCATGCTGCTGGTCACCATTGGCTACAACAACGAGTGGGCCATGGTCAAAAAAGTTGGACGAAGGTGGGGGAGGGGGGGTGTCTCCCAGGCCAGAGAAGCCAAATATGTTAGAGCCTGGCAGAGACGAGCGCAGTCCCAGCCAGACGCTTTGGTCGGGCCGAGAGCACATCCACTCTCCAACCCTTTTGAAGCATGCTCGTCAAAGCTAGTGCCCCCGAAGTGGTCAGGTTCAGCTAGATGACGAGACAGATTGGGCCTTTAGTTATACCTTTTGAATTGGAAGGAACCAGAAAGTAGAAATGTTTTAATGTGGTCAACCTCAACCCCTCCTTTGGGAGGACTTGGAGAATTAGCTTCCAGCTGGGGGGGGGGGGACTGTGACAAAATGCACATTATATTATTATTATCTGCTTTTTCCAATGTGTGTTATTGTATACGTGTGATATGAATACATGCGAAACCCTGTGATATGTGCACTTCCAATTCATGTCGGAGGTAATGGGCCTGATTAGCATGACAGTGATTGCTGCCACACGCCACTTGACAAATAGAGGGTGTGGTGCAGGAAGTGAAAAACCTGGGTACTAGTGTGAACGGGTGTGAGGAGGAGATCTCAGAGGCGCCAGGGTCTGTGTTTAGTGTTGAAGTTAACGTAACTAACTACTAGCAACCTGCAGCCTAAACAAACAAACTGTCGAGCTCAGCCGAGCACGGAGTAAGCGGCCGTGTTGGGACGCTGGGGAGACTGCGTCATCGGAGCTGGGTCCATGCATGAACTGCCGGTCAACGAGGAGCATCGCGGGTGAGAGAAATCCGTGCTCTGTTGGATATCAATGGATTAACGTGCGCTTCTTATGGATCTGTGGAACTATACTGTGCGAGCGTACTGAGAGGAGGACGGTCGCGGGACCGTTCGTGATTCAGAGCGCCTGCCTCGCGTGACGAACTTGTTTTGTTTGTTGTTTACAACTGACGTTGGGACTTTGTTGGGTTGAAAGGGGATTGGGGAATTGAGTGTTGGTTTGTTTGTATGTTTATTATTTTGGTATAGGGACAGAAGCAAGTGTATTGTCTTACCTGATTGATTTATTTTGTTATTAAATATGTGAGTTTCATTGAGCTAAAAACCTGCCGATCCCGTCTTTTTCCGTTAGTTAATAGTTTTCCTTTCTAAACAAAAGGCCGATTGTTACACTACGACACAAGTCAAAATTTGGGCAAGGGTTCAGTCAGTTCAAAGTCCCATTGACTTACATCAGTGGTTCCTAAAGTGGGGTCCGGGGACCCCCAGGGGTCCTTGAGGTTGTCCCAGGGGGTCCCCAGCTAAATGATAGTTTGGAACCAAGTGGACACTTATGGGTCTGTAACTCAGAATGTACAAATGGAACCAAACGGACCCTAATGGGTCCGTTTGGTTCCATTTGCACACTCTCAGAGTTCAATTAACTTAGATTTTACCATATAAATTAGGGGTCCCAGAGATAGAAATTGCATTAAATGGGGGTCCATAGACTAATCCACGTCAAACTGGGAGTCTTCCAGTGGGCTAATGAGTGTCAATTTGGGGGTCCTTGACATGAAGACGTTTGGGAACCACTGACTTACATTACACAAGTAAAGTTAAAATATTTAAAAAGTATAAAACTGGTTTAAAAACTGGCGGTTCACGAGGTTAACTCACACACTTAACACTCCTAGACGGCTAAGCGAGCTGTAAACATGTGTACAGTACAATCCTACTGTCATCTTGCTGTTTGTGCGAGTGTATACTAGTGCACAACAGCAGGAAGTGTTAGGAAAGCACTGAACACTGAAATAAAAATTTGGGAAGTGAACAAGAAGCCTTGTGTTGAAAAACCTGATATCCTCCTGAACAAGTATATCAGGCAACTGCCGTTGACAGTTACGTCAAGGCAAACCTATTCACTGGTACATTGAATGGGCCTAATAAGCCATTCCACCCCCCTGAGAAACTACATTGTTTTAATGTTACTGTTCTTTTAGATGTTTTTAATGGTATGTTGTTTCTTTTGCTTTTACTCACTCTGTAGCACTTTGAGATTCTTGCGAATATAAAGTGCGTTATAAATAAAATCCATTATTATTATTATTAGAAGAGTGCTTTAAAATAGCACAGTAGTCGACAGTAGGAAGAATGATGGCTGGGTGTGATTCATCTCAGTTTAAAAACACTAGAGTGATGTGTACAAAATTGGAAATTAGAACCCTGGAGAGTGTGAGGAAAATGTCAGTCATTCAGTTACTAGTTAAGAAGCCACACAAAGTGTTGAACAATTCATATTTTGTAAGGGAAACATTTTCCCTTACACTCTTTATAAAAATAAAGATACTGTATATGGTCTCTGTTGGGCAGAAAGAAACCTTGGACGTCCATTTCATCTCCTTATTATATACTTTGTGTAATGGCAGTGTTGGTACCAATGGTAGTGAAAATAGCTGGTCAACGCATCACTTGTAGTCTTGTCATTTTTGCTATTTCTTGAATACTTTCCCCTATAAAGACATGCCATGGACGCCATGTGTGGGTTTTATATTTAACCAGTATTAACAAGAGCTTGTGACTAAATAATAACTAGATTGGATCCACTGGAAGAAAGGTTCTTCTTTTTTCTCCACCCTTTCCTGAAAAGTAACGGTTTTGAACTTTGGGACATACAAGGTTTTTTCGCCTGGCAGCGACGATGTGCAAAACAAACACGCTGGGAGGGACAAAGACGGTTTCATTATGGGTAACAACACCACAACCGCATTACATTACCACATTACATTACCACATTATACTGAATCTTGTGGGAGCGGAGGCAAACACATACACAACACACGTATGTACAACCACACATACACACGCCTCCTGTCTCCAGGTCGTGATGACTGTGTTGCCATGGTGATCTGTCGCTGGCTGTAGTGTATCCTGCTCTCACCAGCCTTTGTGCCCCTCTCCTTTTCTCTTCCCCATCTCTCCTCTTTCCTTTTCCCCATCTCTCCTCTCTTCTCCTCTCTTCCCCATCTCTCCTCTCTTCTCCATCTCTCCTCTCTTCCCCATCTCTCCTCTCTTCCCCATCTCCCCTCTCTTCTTCTCTCTTCCCCATCTCTCTACTTTCATCTTCCCCATCTCTACCTCTCTTCTTCTCTCCTCTCTACTTTCATCTTCCCCATATCTCCCAAATTCTCTCCCGTTCAAGATGATCCATCCAGCCAAATCCCTGGGTGTCCTTTCTTTGCTTCGCGCTCATTCCTCCACTCGGCTCTGTTTTAGCGGGTAGGTAGGTGGGCCTTCAAGTATCGTTACCACAGAGGGATCTGAGAAAGCCATTGTCTCCTAGCACGTGATTCACATACATGAATCTCTAAATGGACCATGTAGACCATGCAAGACTAATATAAACACTGCATTATTGTGCACATAACTATGATCACAATAAAGAAGAGGGAAAAGGAATACCATGAGAACAGCAGCAATACATGCACACTGCACAGCTTTTACTCAAATTAAATGGCAGTTTAAAAAGTACACATGCATTGGTTGCCACATCGTAAGAAGAGCAGGGGAAGCCATCTGTCACTTTGAGAACAGAAGATTGCAGTCTCTTCGCCTGCAACTATCGATTATTTTATTGACAATTTGTTTATATATATATATATATATATATGTATATATATACATACATACATATACAGACACACATGTTAAGGTACACATGTATTAGTATAGTATAAAATATATAGACTTGTGTAGTTGGCGTACATCAGAGTAATATAGTAAGAGAGTGGCGACACTAGCGTTGACTCCCATTGTAACAATGGAATGCGGAAGTGCTCATTCTATCTCAATGGGATAGTTCCAGCCATAGGAGCAATGTTTGGAACTACACCCGCTTTGCGGCTAGATCAAAGCATGTCGCTACTCTCCTACTCTACACTCTGGCGTACAGGAAAAACCCTGAATGACCATGAATGAAGGAATCTGGCTCTGCCACCACAATCATGACATAACCAACCATATGATTTGGACAAACTGCTGAGAGGGGGGCATCAGAAAGACATGAGGTCAGAAAGACAAACGATGACGTTCTACTGTACCTGGCAGCCTGCTCACAGTATACACCAGTAGAAGAGACACAGTGGTACAACATTCCTTACTGAATGTTACTGAATACACTACGACAGTCGTTAAACATTTAAACCCTATATAATCTGTTGACCTGGGTCCCCACTGCCCAAGGGTCTGTTCATGGCTACGACATCCTATTGTTTCTCTACGCCAAAAAACTGCTGTTCTACAAGTTAAAAACAGTGTTGTGAAATAGATCTGCTATCTGCGTCTGCTATCTGTGTTTGCCTATTTCCACTTAAATTATGACATGTCCAGAATGGGGACGCTAGGGTAGACGATTTAAACCGTCTAGTAGTTAGACAACCTTTAACCCCTTTGAGTTTTAAGCATTATGTTATACTTTAGCTATTGAAAAATAGCAGATGTACAAGCTCTGAAAAATCTGGAAAATGTGGCACAAATTCAATGTATATTCTTTCAGAGCAAACGTTATTTTCTTTTCTTCTGGGGGGGGTCCCTGAAACAACATATTTTCAGATGGGGGTCCGCAGCCAAATACAGGTAATTCGGTGGGTCCTTGACATGAAAAAGGTTGAGAACCACCGACATAGATACATAGGTTATTCAGAAAACCGGAAGACAGGATTTAGAGGCCTTTTTTTTTAGAATCGTCCTCAGGTCTGGAAAAAATGCACTACTTAATCCTTCAGGTTTCTTTTGGTTTGTTTTATCCTTCAGACTAAAAGTCACATTGAGTTGTACTAGGCATAGTAACTACAGTAATTATAGCTTTTAAGTATTGTGGAGGTTTAGATTTTTCAACATTCTGATGGTCAAACCGCTACATAAATAAATGTCTGAGATTTATCGTACAAATGAAGCCATTTCCTCTTACACGAGTATTCTCCACTAACGCAGACTCGATCACCGACACATTCCCTTGCATATATATATACATACACACACACACACACACACACACACACACACACACACACACACATGCACGAGCTAAGCAAACCTAAGAGAGGCCCCTTGATTTAGCAAGGTGGTGCCACACTGGGTCTCAGTTTGCTGTGAATTCAATGTCGTGTATATGTATGAATGTGTGCTCTTGCACTGGATTACCCTAACTCCCTTGGGTGTGTGTGTGTGTGTGTGTGTGTGTGTGTGTGTGTGTGTGTGTGTGTGTGTGTGTGTGTGTGTGTGTGTGTGTGTGTGTGTGTGTGTGTGTGTGCTTCGCATGCGCCATGTTTGTATGTGCATATGTCAAACCAATTCCAAGCTATGTTTGCTCTGTTGGTGCCACAGTGGGGATCTACAATGAAGCAGTTGGTTGCCTGTATGCCCTCATTCTGCTGCTACTAGGGATGTTAATAGTTAATCGATTTATCACCGTTTAGAAATGAATCAATTAAACTCAACAGTTAATAATTAACTGAAAATTCTGCGGTTCTATCATTGTGTAGTTTTCTGTGCTGTGCGAGTGTGAACGTGGCCGAGGAACGCACATGTGGGCCGGTAAAATAAGGAAACGTCTCTGCTTTTGCATGTGATGTCACGTGACAGACAAGACGGTGCATTTTTAATTTAATTGTATTCCTCATACAAAGATGCCATTGCCTGGCGCTGTATTGCAAAAATGGTCAAATAATATTTGATTAAGGAATATAATATGCCTTTTGTATTCTTTCTGTATATTAGCAAAGTGTAGATGTTTATGCTAGCCATTGAGGGAAATGTGTGTCTGTGTGTGTACGCACGCACATGCATGTGTCAAAAAACATAGCCAGAAACATCTACTCTACTAAATTAAATTCTAGTTATTTAACTAAAATTTATTATCATAATCATATTGTTTTATTCTGTGAAAGATATTTTTTTGACCCCACAGTTCTCCTTCAACTTCCTGTGGTGATCATGGTATCTTATTTCACCCGCGTTGCTTTAAGGCAGAACGGTGGTTTCCCTTTTCAGCATTGTAATCCAGTGGCCGCCTCATGGGAAAACTTATGGAAAAAAACAAATAAACATTTGGCAAAAACGGATGATTTACAAGCTCACAACACGTCGCAGCATGTTGTGAGCTTGTAGATCTGGTATAGAGCAGGGGGGGGGGGGGAATTACTTAAATGAAAAAGGCTTTTGTAATGCTAATTCTATCAGTGTTTCACAGGGAATTTGAAAAATGTAAAGTGAAAGATAAATAAATGTTACATATTTTCTTTTAAGTCGTTTGTACTAATGTGTGCTCATCTCCTTTGGTAGTGACACCAAGAAACAGAGTGTAGATCAATAGGCTGGCCTAATAAATTAGGCGATAAGAAAATAATGCACTGGTTTTGTAGAAGTCTGCATCCATGCCCATAATTACTGTTACTGCATAACAGCCTAACAGGTGTAATGTAAGCCCTTCTGGAAAGTGGAAACTTGTACTGCAATATCGGTATCGATCGATTTTTACCATGCAATGAATCTAGTATAGACTAGTATAGGCTCCTGGGGGAATGCAGTCTTTGTTAAGGAACATGTAGGATAATAATCAGCTTATTGCACTTTACAAATGTCACTGTTCACAGCTGTGATGATCATGGGGATATATTATTATTATCTATCTTATTGTGTAGCCGTGTCACGTGTCACATTTTCTGTAAAGCTTTTTCTCGCTACTTCCTTAAAAGCTGAAACACGTGTATGGGAAGTAGTATTGATAAGTGAGATAATTATCGTACAGCCATTTGACGACTCTGTCATTAAGCACAATGAGTACACATTATTACATCCACTTGCCTCACATAACTGTGTGGACTTCAACTTCCTTCTCAAAAGGGACATTTTCTCACTTCCTTAGGGGAAAGAATGCCATATAATGCCAGAAATCAGAGTATAGTAGATGTTAACACGGTGCGCTCACTGAGTCCCTAACACACACACACACACACACACACACACACACACACTCTCATACACCTGAATGACGTCTTAGCCCTACGACAAGCAGGTCTGCAGTTAGGGAGCACACCCACTGCCTGGCTCGACTGGAAAGGCCTGTTCTCTCCCCCGCTCCCTAAAACAATCCAACACACAAACCCAGCATCAAGACGCACTGAACTTCACATCAGTGTTGGCAAAACAAGCACTGTAAGTGGCAATACAGTCCGTTTTATTTTTTTACCAAAGTCATGACGACACACATACACACACAGAGCCATCGGATTTCTCTAGCAGGGGGACTCAATCACTCTTAAGACTTTGTAACGTGTGGCTTAATATAACTAAAAGAACACAATCAAATTAACTGTTTTTCATCCATTCAGATTTGTTTGAGGTGAGAATGAGCATGTGTGTGTATGTGTATGTGTATGTGTATGTGTATGTGTATGTGTATGTGTATGTGTATGTGTATGTGTGTATGTGTGTGTGTGTGTGTGTGTGTGTGTGTGTGTGTGTGTGTGTGTGTGTGTGTGTGTGTGTGTGTGTGTGTGTGCGCGTGTGCGTGTGCGTGTGTGCGTGTGTGTCATGTTCTCTGTTGCTAAGGCCCTGGCTAGGTTTGTCTTTCAGTTCATCTGCCTAGTGACTGGTCTGGTATGGAGAGAGCCATAATTTATGGTTTCCTGGGTGGAACGGCAGAGTGTGTGTGTGTGTGTGTGTGTTTAAGCATGCCATATGTATATGTACGTGTGCTATAGATGACTGTTGGTGTTGCTGTTGGTGACTCATCCACAAGTAGCATGGACGCAGAATGTCAAATAGGTACTACACAACCATTCACAACTACTCTCAAATAAATGCGTGCTAACTCATGCTAATAGTATGTGGTGTCTGTTGAAATATGAAGTGTATATTAAGTAAGGCTGCACAATATATCGTTATTGTATCATTAGAGGAATGAACATGCGCAATATCAGTATCGCAAAAAGGCAACGGTATCACGATATCGATATATGGTCAATATATCATCCACTTCTAAAGACGTTTTAGCCCGTGTCCCTCGGAAAATAAACCACCACTACTCCTGTTGGGGGGGGGGGGGGGGCTGTGTGTGTGCGCAATCACCGCAATGGGTAAAACGCTCCCAAAACAATGTCTGTGACTCATCTAGGGCACGCAATCTGCATTCAAAGATTTTCCTAGAAGCTTTGTCATTGGTCGATTTGCCTGTGTCCTTCCTGATTGGTTAGTCATTTCGACCCAACCGACCAAGTTTTTTTTTTTTTTCGATCAAAAACAAAAGAGTATTCCAATTTTTACATATTAGCAACTTATTAGCAGCTTTAAAGGCAATATCGTAATATTCGCAATATTTGTCGTAAATAACTAGATTTTTTTCTCAGTGACCCATTTAATTTCAAACGGACATTATAATACTAAATAGTAAATACATGCTCCAAACACTTCTTTGTTTATAAAAATGTAAATGTTCTGTCCCGGGTGTAGGTAATTTAACCCATTCTGACCTGAGATCAGATTCATACGAGGTTTCCACTGGACACACACTGGTCTGATTAACCCATTCTGACCTGAGATCAGATTCTAGAAATGTCAGTCGCTCTTAGATTTTTCAAAAATAGCAGACCTACAAGCTCGTATCGCGCCACTTGGTGGCGCGATATGAGCTTGTAGATCTGCTATTTTTCAATAGCTAAAGCATAACATGATGCTGACACCAAAATGGGTGCCCGTTCAGAATGGGTTAATCTGTGATGCCCCCCCGCCACTGAATAAATATAGGAATTTGTTCCTTGGGATTGTTTGCATCTACTATGCATCGGAGGCTTAACCAATTAAACCCTATATAATCGATGTTGGGCAGAAACCTTGTATCTCCTTTTTGTAAACGAATGCTCTACTACTTCATCATACAAGAATTTATGTAGCACATTCAATTCCTTATTTCTATAGTAATAATAAAAAAGAAATGGTTTTAGACATAAAATCTCTTGCCGGAAATAGCAGTTCCATAGCCTGACAACGCATTGCAAGCTTGTAGATCTGACCTTTTCACCAAATGTTCCCCGATTATAACACGCCAAGGCCAGACAATAGTGTTCATGTGGTAGTAGTGATTCTATATGAACTAGTCTCATATTTCTTCTCTGCCAATTGGTCTGTATTTTGGAGCTTGTTGCTAAATGTATTATAGAAGGGAAACCGTGTAATGCTGGATGTAATAGGCCAGCCAAGTCAACCGTATCACTCCGACATGACTCCATAGTCTGACGTCTCCACCATTTCCAGCCACGATCCCTAAACTAACAAGGGCATTATGCAAACAATGGCAGTTGGTCCTCAATCTGCATTATAAAATCAGCCTGAGAGATATGTCCCATCACCCATGTCCCAATAGATCACACTGCAACCCAGGTATGTACATTAGGAGCAAAATTAGTTTAGTCTCCAGTTTTGGAGATAAACATCCATGGACGGAGACAGACACTAGCAGGGCTCGAGACTAAGGGAATCCTGACGTCCCGGGCGGAGACCAAACTAAATATATTTGGGCCGGGAACTGTGCATAACAATGGTCACTGCACAAAGCGGTGCGCAAACTCCCAGGACAAGACACACGTGACGGTAAATATGATGAAACTTCATATTTACCATCCAGTCAGAGTCTCCTTTCCATGGAAAATATTGCTGCGCTACATAAAGAGTAACGTTATGAAGTGATAAATATGCAATGTTAAATGGAATGTGATCGCATTAAAAGTGAGCCGTTTTGAATAAACGACACATTGTTATCAAATTGTTTGTTTAACTTTTGGGCATCTCTATGAAAGCTCCCCGTTTGGAACTGAAGCCGCCACGGCCATGATTAGCAGAAGAGGTTCTGTTTTAACACAGCCAGCCGTCCATGGTGCTAGCATTCATTTCACAGCGTTCCGTGCTGTGAAGGCTTATCGACGCCAATAGTGGTCTTTTATTTAACTCTCAATAACAACAGGTCTGCTCGTCTCAAATAAATAACTCTACAGTCCCATCTGAACCAAAACCACGAAGCATGTCCTGAGGCAGGCCGACTGCATTTAGAGACCGTGTCAATAAGTGTGGTTAATGCTTCGTTTGTACGATTGTGTTGCTAGGCAATCTAAAAGCCCTCAAAGACCTGAGGATGAGTCACGTTGTGGGCTTGTAGATCGGCTAAGTTCGGACAAAGTACAAGCCAGGTTTTACCATAATTCTGCACATGGTTCTTTACCGCAGAAACACTATGAAATCCACACCCCCTCTTGCACACGCAAGCAACCCTGGCTGTGATCAGATTTTTTTTAGTAGCCACAAAGTCACTGTATACAAATAGAAATGATTGACAAGCCATTTCAACAGTGATAATAACTAGAAAAAGTGCTCTTCTGAGCACAGGTCTCCACCAGGTCGTTTGGCAGGAACGTTTGTGATGTTTGGACAAAAATGTGTAGGAGCAGGGGGGTACGTAGCCATGAGCCAGTGTGTCAGCGAGTCTCTCACCGACGCCCTGTGGGGCCCGCCTCCGCTGCTCTCTAGCAAATATCCCACTGTCGTTGAGGGTTTCGAAATAAGAATTCCCCGAAAATAAACAAAACCAGGTAGCTACTCACCGAAACAAAGCTTGCTAGACTATAGGAAAAAGTCAATTCTCCAGGCTGGGAAGCATCTCAGGTCCCCAGGACTATTTGTGTCATGAAATAATGCATCCAAGTGGATCGGCACAGGCACAGCCCGGAAATGCCGTAGTAGAAGAAGTTACTCTGTCCGGTGAGACGCTTCTCAGCTTGGAGAATAGACTTTTACCAAGGTCTAGCAAGCTTTGTTTCGGTGAGTAGCTACCTGGTGTTGTTTATTTTAGGGGAATTCTAAACCCTCCACGACAGTGGGACATTTTGCTAGAGAGCAGCGGAGGCGGGTCCCTACAGGGCGTCAGTGAGAGATTCCCACCAGGAGCGCTGTGGGCGTGTTCTCTCCTCCGTGTCATCAGCGCCCATACCCTAGGTGGGGTTGGCGAAAGGGCCTTTTAGTGTCACTACTGTACTGGCACATCCGAAATCTTCATATATACAGTTAATATGTGCGTGTGTGTGTGTGTTAGGTTGCGCACAGGTGGTGAAAAACAACCATGCTATTTTCGTGCTCAGACCCAGGCACCCAGCCAGCCAGCCAGCCAGCCACACACATAGCTCTGTAAGAGAGTACTCAAAAACAATCACACAGATCAGTCTTGATCACATTACTATAAAGATCATGTGTACCAATTTGGCAGATGTGAAAAATGCAGGGCAACATTTTTACAACGTTTTACACATATCGGTGCAGTAATAAGACACAAATCGGCCTGTTATAGTGCAACTATGAGGCCGATTGGATTTTTTTTGGCATTTCTTGCTCTACCCATTGTGGGAATGTGCGTTCATAATTTCATGGCAATCGCATGCCGTGTTCATGATTACAATTAGGATGGAATATGGACAATCAGACAGATCCATGTTGATCACATGACTATTGGAGATAAATAATAGCATGTATTTATATTTTAGGACTGATCTGGGACGGGGGGTGAGGGTTAGTCTGACTCTGAAGCCCTGGACACGATTAGGTTTACATCATCTGCTGCCACCGGTCAGCTGATCAATGGGAAACACCTCCACACAGACACAGATTATACATGTTCCAAAGTCTCCCTCTCTCTCTCTCGTTCTGTCACACACTGCCAAGTGTCAACACTCATGTGGTGTTAATGTCCGGTGCCATCTTGTCCTGAATCTTGAGACCTGACACCATAGGCTTTCTTTACATGGCCTTTTAGACTCCACACACACTCTGTGTGTGTGTGTGTGTGTGTGTGTGTGTGTGTGTGTGTGTGTGTGTGTGTGTGTGTGTGTGTGTGTGTGTGTGTCTCTCTAATGATCTTTCACCTACAGACCCAGCTGAGAGCTGGCCATTACACACACCCCCGCACCCCCAACCCAGAACTCTCTTTTTCACCCCTTAAAACAACTGCCCAGTGTACGCAAGGAATGAGCGCAGCAGAGTTGGCGACAGAGACACGACCTCGAGTCCTCGACTACCTGACTCAGTGAAGGTTAGGGGCCACGGTGTGTGACGATGAGCGTATGGAAAAAGTCAAGTTGTGTGCATGTCAGCATAGACAAACGCAACAGACCATGGTGCTTTATGGAGTCTCTGGAAAACAGGCATTGCACACATAACAGGTGTGCGTGTGACACCGTGCGTGCGTGTGTGTGCGTGAACACGTACAGGTGTGTGTGTCGACTAGCATGCACACATACAGGTGTGTGTGTGTGTGTGTGTGTGTGTGTGTGTGTGTGTGTGTGTGTGTGTGTGTGTGTGTGTGTGTCGACTAGCGTGCACACATACAGGTGTGTGTGTGTGTGTGTGTGTGTGTGTGTGTGTGTGTGTGTGTGTGTGTGTGTGTGTGTGTGTGTGTCAACTAGCATGCACACATACAGGTGTGTGTGTGTGTGTGTGTGTGTGTGTGTGTGTGTGTGTGTGTGTGTGTGTGTGTGTGTGTCGACTAGCATGCACACATATAGGTGTGTGTGTGTGTGTGTGTGTGTGTCGCAACTACAGTATAAGGCTTAGATAATCAACTCTACTGAACTCTGTTCCAGGTAAGGTTGTATCATATGTACATTTGCTTACACCAACATAACCAGTGATTTCATACAGACGCTTACCTTTTCTCATTCCCTGGTATAAAGTGCACACACACACACACACACTCACACACACACACACACACTCCTTATAAGGGCAACAGAGATCCATTGTTTGCAACAGCCTGACACAGACACGCAGTGAGATCATAATATCAATATGCAGCTTCCGTCAGCGGTTTCTCTCCACCGGGAGCAAAAAGGAAGACAATTTGAACTGTCTGGGCTTTTGTGACTCGATCACATGCGAGTCGCCCATTGGCTGTCGAAAGCAGACAACGGCTCAATGTCTGATGATGGGCTGCGTTTCCACATGGGATTGTGCTTTTGAACGTTTTAGGTACAACTCATTTCCCCCTGGATAAAAAGACAGCAGTTTTCCCATGTCTGCTTATCATAATCTTATTTCTACTGTGTAGTTGCTTTTTTGGGCTTGCCGTGTAATGTTGTTTAAACAAACCAATGCTTCGTTCTCAACCATTTTCATGTCAAGGACCTCCAAATGCACACATCTGAAAATATTTTATGCCATGAGGGAACTCCATACAACATTTTGTTTGCTAAAATGTCAAAATATTCCACATATTTTTCCCCACGATCTTTTTTTTTTATAGCAGATCTACAAGCTCACAATGCGTGGCGTTGTGTTGTGAGTGACAGCAGTGCAAGGGGGCTGCATGTTTGTAAAGCATTTGTAGTGTAATGAAAGACTGCAGAACAATTATTAGTGCCAAACTCTCTTGAGAGACACCCATGGACAATTAACATTTTGAGGGCTATCTTTTGGCAAAATTGTTGAAGATAAGTTACTGGAGTTTTCCTGGGAGAATGAGAAGCTACTTGTATATCCAACAGTATAAATAGAATATATACATTTTCGTGAATGACATGACATACCATATGAACAAGTGCAAACAAAACTGGTCCGTGAACTACAGTTTGTATACAAAATAAGCAGTAGCTGAAAATATGAACTATAATTTGAAACATCATTGACAGAAGCAGGCAACAGTAAAGGAAAGCAGTGTCTTATGTGAGATTGTATGCTCCTCTCCTCTATTTATGAAACTGCAATTATCAAAGCCACTGGGGTGATTGCGCAAATAAAACGTCACTCCACTCAAACATAGTTACAAATACCTGTAGTTGCCCGTGCCCAACCAACACAAACATTATCCACTCTCCCATAGACACACACTTCCTACACACAATCACATTCACACCCACAGCACGTTTGTCTTTTTAACTCAAAACATAAACAAGACTCATCACCAGCAGTCTCTGTAACGCAAGGTACTGTCTGCACTGGAAAAGTAATTGTCTTCATTTCAGTGCAGGTCACAGTGGCTCCCATTATAAACATACTAAATCCTACAGATACTATTATCTATTCTATGCATTCTACACAGACTTGTAGGCTTTGCTCCTCCAGTTCTCCAATAATGATTTACAAAGCCGGGCCAGGGTGGCCCTGCCTATTAAAAATCTTTGAGGTCAAACCAAGTGTTTCTCCGGGATACAAACATCAAATCAGTTTTCTAAGAAGGAAAGAATACTTTTGGTACATTTATTTTATCCACGTTTGCTTGGTTACGGCTTCAGAGAATGGACATCAATCGACAGACAGCCTTATGTTTGTTCCTAAACGTTGCTGTGAGCTGTAAGTATCTCTCAACAACCCCCACATCCCAGGACAAAACTCACTCTGCTGGTGACGTTGCCAGCTAAGCTTCTCAAAATGCCAGCAGAAATCCTGAGAGAGTTCATTGGAACAATTGCCTCAACAATGACAGTGCTAGCAATCTACCATACTGGTTCTGAACTAGTGATCATCAACTGGTGATGAACTATTCGGCGACCAAACCTTGCTTCAATTCTGCTTTTGCTGTGAATACGAAAATGGACAGCAAACAAAGACTCTTAACACTTTCTTTATACCGTCGTTTGAGGAGCATACAGTCACACTTTACTCATCTGAGTTAATGCAATTTTGGCCATGTCCAGCAGGCTGGCTGTGTGTCTCCCCTCCCCTGTGTGATCACACAGTGCTTTGTGTGCCACTTTCAGGCCATCAATGACTTGATGTGCCCTGGAATTTTGTTGTTACGCCTGAGTGTGCCTCGGCACCAAAAACCTTTTGAAAGCCATTGTGCGATTTGATATATGAGCCCTGACGCTTCTGCTTCCAAACCAACTGCAAGTAGTTTGTTAAATTATGACATATTAAAGTATCCTGATTCCTGACCGACACAAACTTTTCATCAAGATGTTGTGAACTTCATTTACTAGCTGCACTGTACTGTTGATGGAAGCTGCTTTATAGTTGCAACAGGAAATCAATGAGTTTATTCATGTAATATTTCAGTTGCAAAGTCTGACAAAATGCAAAATGCTGTTCAGAATCCGAAAAATGTGGACCCCCACTCCCCCCATAATCAATAAATTAGTTTGTCATGAGGTCATAAATAAAGGTGCCATGTAAATATTTGACATGTGCTGTATGAAATAGGCATTGATCACTGACTGAGTCCCAAATTGAGATAGTTCACTGTATTACAAGAGGCTACGTGCCTACGTCTAACAAAATGTGGTGGTGGTGAAGGACATGCCCTGGCTCACAGTCTAAACAGAAACCTAAAATTGTGTCTCTGTCCAGTCCGACTATGAGTGGGAAACCCAATGAGATTGCGTAGGCAAGCTGGTGAATCACTGCTGGGGTGGCAAAGAAAACATTGCGAGAGAAGGAGCTAGAGAGGGAGAGAATGCCAGGACAAGCAGGCTCTCTGTAGAAGACCAAATAGAGACTGGCATTGTTTTGCCCCTGCAAAGCACCAGTGACAATCCAAGATTGCAGGAAACGCTCCAGCCAAGCCTATGTCAGGACTTAGAACAGCAATTTGTCAAGTGAGCTGTAAAAAAAAGATTCTTACCTGTCCAGCCGAATTCTCAATGACTTGCACCAGTGGGGGTCTTGTTGACATCTTTTCCCCCCCAATGACTTATAATTGCACAAAATAATGGTGGAGAGGAATAGTGAGACGGGGAGGGGGGTCTTCTTTAGTGTGTGTTGACCATTTAAAGGTTGTGACAATAGAGGTGATGGTGGGGTGAGGTCCAGTCAGTCTGTGCTAGCCAGCTAGCAGCTCAGTGAATCAACAAGTTGAATCCCACATCAGCGGCTAGCCACCGTTAGCCAGGTGGCTACTAACTAGCTTACAGTGACCACACGTCCCATGCTTATGAACAGGGCAACAACAACAAAAGGTCTGCTCAAAAAACAAAAACAATTCACTCCTGCATTCAGGCGACGTCGAACGGTGTCCAGCAGCGAGCTAGCCAGGCTAACTGACGTTAGCTCCAAATGCTAACCTGTAGAGCTGGCTAGGAGAGGTTCAACATGTTCCCTGTCAAACCACCACGTCTACCCCGTCAACGTTCATATCAATATGTATAATAAAGTGATGTGTTTTGGCTGTCGTGTTGACGTTCCAGTGGTTGTTTCCTTCTGAGGTTTTAAAATCAAGTCCGAGGACTCGAAAACTTTCAGGCCAAAAACTTGTTTCTTCAGTTCTTCCCCCGGTTGGTGAGGTCGAGACCTTCCTGCTTCGATGCCCACCGTCCCGGCGATAAATCCACAACGTAGGGAGGAAGAAAAAAATAAGAATGATAATAATATAAAATATCAATAATTAAAAGCAACGCCGTGTGAAACGATGTCACATGGCAACGGAGAATGTCGAATTAACTCGATTAGCTGGGCTAAGTGGCTAGCCCCGGGTTAGCCGATGTAGCTGCCTGTCTGGTTAGCCTGATGTGTGTGTGGAAGCGGGGCTAGTTGTTAGCCGCTTAGCTCCGCTTCCCCTCCAGCCAGCGGCGGAACGCACCGCAGATCGACCCGCCACACACAACAGGACTCACGATCCACCCGGACCACCAGCACCGCTGAGCTGCGTGATGTGAATAACAGCTCGCTGGTAAACGCTGCACTGCGGTGGTGAGTGAGTGGAGTCACTGGAGTGGGTCGCGTCCGCTCCTCTTCGGCTCGCTTCGGTAGAGACCGACGGGTCTTGATTTCCTTCCGCGACGGTCGGGGGGTGTCTCTTCTTTACTCTGGAGGAACGGATCATCAAGTTGTAAAATCCATGGTGTTCAACCAACGGGGGGGGAGGGTGGGTGGCTTGTTTTGTTCTGCGTGGTTGTTCGTGGGAACGGGTCTGACAGTCAGAGACAGCCTGTGATCACGATCCGCTGCCCTGATACCGGAACAAGACACTCACCACGGCAACATGGCTGCTGTTGCTGCCTGCTCTCTCTGCTGCTTGCCTGCCTACTTGCACCACGACTGAACTGAACGACGAAGGCGAGGAGGGGAGTCGGAGACGCTCGGGAAACACTCGGCTCTTTCCGGAAGGTTTACAGGTGTGTGTGTGTGTGTGTGTGTGTGTGTGTGTGTGTGTGTGTGTGTGTGTGAGTCACTGTCCACAAAGCAGCAGGTACAGAATTGATTGATTGATTGAAATCTTTATTAACAGTTTGTAGAATTTACAGTACATTTTAAGCACAAACTCAATACAAAGACTGTCAACTGTGAGTGGACGACCCAATTAAGCATTACACTTGTTTACAACAGGGTCCACATTGTTCAATTCATCAAAACATTTAAGGACATACAAACATTTAGAGACATACAAATAGACATTTCTCTGTAGGTAAAGAACAGAACAGGAATTCATCATATGGGAAGCAAAAAAGGGAAAAGATACAATATACAGTGAGGGAAAATGGGGTGGGGGGGTGGGGGGGATTCAGATTTTACAGAGGCCAGTTTCGAATTGCAGCCGTCCGTAGGTGCCCTTTGAGAGCGGTTTTGAAGGAGTCAAGGGATTCACATGTCTTAATGACTGTTGGTAGGGCGTTCCACATTTTGGTGGCATAGGAGCGAAAAGAATTTAGTCCCTTGTTTGTGCCGAATCTGGGTTGTACATGGTTTGTTGCACTCCCTCTGGTGTTGTGGGTGTGGACTTCGTTTACATTAAGGAAGTATTTAGACAGGTACATGGGTATCTTGGTGGTGTATCGAATCTTGTGGACCAGACCCATTGCAAGATGCTGTACTCTGTCGTCGACCCTAAGCCATCCCAGCCTGTCAAAGTGGGCAGGGGTGAGGTGGGTTCGGGGGGTGAGGCCAAGTAGGAGCCTGACCAGTTTGTTTTGAGAGGTCTGGAGCCTTGTTTTAAGGGCCTTTGAGGTGCTGTGGTACCAAGAGGTGGATGCATAGTCAAAGAAACCTTGTACGAGGGCTCCTGTTAAGGTCTTCAAGGTGTTTTTGCTGACCAGTGAGGAGATCCTGTAAAGGAATCTTGTTCTTTGATTGACTTTTTTGATTACGTTGGTGGCCATTTTATCACCGGAAAGATTAGCCTCCAGGATGGAACCTAGGTAGGTAATTTCATCTTTTCGTGTGATAATACTGTCACCGACTCTAACCAAGAAGCCATCTGCCTTGCTGAGTTTACTATTTGATCCGAAGAGGATGGATTCAGTTTTTCCCAGGTGTAAGGATAGTTTGTTATCAGCGAGCCAGGTGCAGATTCTACCGAGTTCAGAGCTGAGGGTCTTTTCAACCTGCAGTTTGTTCCTGTCCGAGACCAGCAGTGCTGAGTCATCTGCGAACAGGAACAAGTTGCAGTCACAAGCTGAAGTCATGTCGTTAACATAAATTAGGAACAGTAAAGGCCCTAGTATGCTTCCTTGTGGGACGCCACAGCTCACTGGGAGGGGAGGGGACAGTGTTCCGTTCACCTCCACCATCTGTTCTCTCCCCTCCAGGTAGGATTGCATCCAGCTCACTGATGTGCTATCAAAACCAATAGCTTTAAGCTTGTTAACCAGTATGGAGTGGTTCACGGTGTCAAAAGCCTTTTGGAGGTCCAGCATGACCATGCCGCAGTATTTTCCAGCATCCACCTCGTGTTTGATGTGGTCGCTCAAATAGAGGAGGCATGTGTCAGTGGAGTGGGATGTTCTGAAACCAGATTGGAACTCGTACAGCAATTTATTAGTGGCAAGATACTTTTCAACCTGTTCATAGACTATTTTTTCCATCACTTTCGAGATGGAGCTTAGAATAGAAATAGGGCGGTAGTTGCCGGGTTCTAATTTACTCCCTTTTTTGTACAAGGGGGTTACTTTGGCCAGTTTAAAATCTTGGGGGACCTGTCCCTGTTTGATGGAGAGGTTAACTATGTGGGTGATGACTGGAGCTATGGAAAAGGCTGAGTCTCTGAGAAATTTGGAGGGAATATTGTCATGGCCAGTGGCCTTGTGGGGTTGGAGGGCACTCAGTTTTTTAAGTACCTCCTCGGTTGTTACCATTGCCATTTTAAAATCATCTTTACAAACACCAAGGTTTTTGTAGAAGGCTTTGATGTGCTCTACACCAAAACGCCCAGAGTGGGAGGGCAGTTTGCTAACCAGCTTTGTTGCAATGTTTGTAAAGAAGATGTTCAAGTGGTTGGCTACATCGAGTTTGTCAGTGATGAGGGTGTTATTCGATTTGATGTTTATGTTAGTAAACCTGGTTTTTAGTTTCCGACCACAGCCTAGTTGGTTGTTTAGTAACTTCCATAGCTCCCGAGGATTGTTTTTGATTTCCTCGGCTTTATCATTGATAAAGTTACAGAATACAGATGGGTGTGCCTGAGATACTGAATGAGCCTGCTCTGCTCTTTCTGTGTACTGCAGCGGTTTCCCCCCAAGTAACCCCAAGGGGATCCCTGGTTTTGTGTTCTAACGCCTGGGTTTCCGAGGCTATGTTCTGACTACCAGCCAGCCAGGTAGTTAATAATTGCACATTCAATTAAAATTAATCTATCTATAAATGCACCTCTGTCTATGTGTACAGCTGTAATACACGTAACTCGAGAACCGTTCGCCCCACCAACTTCAAATTCGACATACAGTACGTGTTCCAGGGAGTGCAGTGCCCGTTGTGGCTCTGGACAGGGCCCTCTGACCAGGCTCCATATATGGAGCTGGCCTGTTCTGACATCACAACACTCAGTATTTGGGCATGCCTGACACAGAACTCCATATATAGGAATAAAGGGCACAGAGAGACAGATACAGAAATGTCCATATATGGGCACAAAAGGCACACAGACAGATGGGTGGAACGGGTACAACGGGTATATAGCCGGGTGGGGCATGGATCTCCAACTTCCATTGTTACTGACTCAGTGCACTACAGCCAGGCACCAGCCTAGTTTTATAAAAGTGTCAAATCACAGCAAGTTGTTCCAAGACACTTTACATGTAGAGCAGAAAAACACATCACACACGTGACACATCATATTGGTTTCTGTCATTCTGGCTGTGCAAGACTGGGACTGGGGCACTAGGTGAATGTAAAACATAAAAAAAATCACACCTGTGTGAAGTGAGGGGTGCTCATCATCATCGTACATCATCAAGAATGGTGGTCCCTTATTGGCCAAGCGTTCCCACCGACATCTGATTGGTTAGCCGATTTGCTCGTCTACATATGACGTAAATTTTCCCTTCATTGTCAATGTCGTTCAATGTTTTGATGTTTAATGTACGTTATATTTGGCAGGAAATTTGACCTAATTTCTCCTTTCATTGTCAATGGCAAATATTGAATGTGGGGAAAAAAGCTGTTTATAGGAGAAAATCACACCCGTGGGAAGTGAGGGGCGCTCTTATCATCATACATCGATCTCATTCTGGCCAATCACAATTTGCGTCCTCACTTTTCCGGCTTCACTTTTCTGTCCTCACTTTTAGCTTCAATATGTATTTGCTCAGCCAATTAAATCATCGGGATAGGGTGATCAGCCAATCACAAGCCAATGTTTGTGTTCACACAAACCCAGAGCCAATGAATGTTTGTGAACCCGGATAGCATATACATACATCAATCAAACCAAACTTATTGCTGCTGGTCGCTGCGCCTGGCCTACTTGCATCTTCAGAAAAGGATAGGGGGGGGGGGGGCAACGGAGACATCACATCACATCACATTACAATTTTAGTTGTATCGTGCAGGGGCAGAATGTACTTGGGTGGGGGACAGGGAGGGTTGTAGGTCTGGGCCACAATAAAAAAAAAACTACTCTCATGTAGTGGTGTGTGTGTGTGTGTGTGTGTGTGTGTGTGACCCCAATTAGGTGACTGCTTGGGGTCAATAGGCCATACACCGCTCAAATACCTGGTAGCTGGTGACATTGATGAAAAGACAGGAGGCAGAGCTGAAGGTGGCAGCATTGAGGAAGGATGCTACGATTCTCATTAGGAGGGACATGATGATCAGAAATGACTACATGATTAGAGGATCAGCCCAGGTTAGGTTGGGGGATAAAACAAGAGAGGCAAGGTTGAGATGGTTTATTTTGGACAATGGACATACATACAGTGCAGAGGAGGGATGAAAAGGGATTGGTAGAAAGATGCTGATTGCTGAAGAGAGAGAGAGGACATATAGACCTACAGGTGGTTGGAGTCAATCCAAAAAAAAAATCAACTGCTGACAGAGGCATGCTGAGGTTGATGTCAAAAGTATGTGACCCTTGATATAATTCTTTAGAAGAAGTAACATGGGTTATTTAAAAAAAACGGCAGTGCCCAAACTTCTGTGAGAGATGACACATCCTATTTTAATAGATCAACCAATGCTATGACACTTATTGGGAAACAGCTTCTGGATATAATGAAGGGTTTCAGGTTAATAGGAATTCCCCTTAGTGAAGAATGAGAATTAAGGGAATGTTACTTCGCCTACCATGGCATTACCTCCCCTAGACCAGATTAATTCCATTATTCAAATCAACTATCAACTTGCTTATCCCTCACGTCTTTTCTGTATTCTTTTTGTTGGTTCGAAATATGAAATACACCACCCTTATTAACACCTTCTTCTTCTTCACTTACATTTCCTCTACTACCACATGTACCACCCTGCCCTGAGCTTAGATCTTAAATTGGGTGCTCAAAGAAAAGAGGAAAAAAATAGATAAAGTGCCCCTCAGGGCACAGGTCTCCAGCAGGTCAAGCCAATGTGAAAAGGATGCCATTTCTTCTCACGCCTTTGATGGCAATTGGATGATTTGAGGCATTTTGTTCCAAAAATATTCCTCAGCCTAGTAGGAAAGTCTGTGAAATATTTCACGTAAATTGCACGCTGCGTTCATGATTTGAGGATTTTTGTTTGAAAGCCAATGTTAGCCAATTAGGATGGAATATGAAATATCGGACAGATCCGTCTATAGAGATAGTGTGTAACGATTTCCAGGATTTTTGGACAGAATCTGGAGGACTATTATCAAAAATATGTTTTTCAAACAGGCTATTCTGGAAAATTTGGGGCAGAGGTTCATCTTTGCGTGGTTAACGGTGCCGGAGATTAGCTGGTAATGGACGGACAGACACACACGGACAGAGTGCAAAACATACTCTCTCCCCATGCCTTCGGCCTGGTGGAGACAATAAGAAGCTTGCAGGCATGTAAGGGAGGAGAATGTGCTCCAGTGTCGCCATCTGTAGGATAATTAAGCACATTGCAGAGCATAAGTGCTAGTTGTCAGCCAGGTAACCTAGATACAGATACAGTAATCCTTTTGCAGATTGTTTGGCAAGGTGGTGTTGGTATCGTTTTGCCCAATCATATTCACTCCAAACACATAACAATGGCAGTTGTCTGCAGTGCACTGCAGGTACAGTGACACTGCAGTACAATGACACAAACGAGCAATATATTGACACGTCAATTGCTGCTCACCGCAAACAAAATCATCTTCCTCATTACAAAATGCAAGTTATCTAAACACCATCCCACACTCTTTCATCTGATGCAGCTAACCAAAGTCACAGCTATGCCCGTTAGACGTGTTGCATAGTAACTTGTTTTTAACATTCTGGCTGTGCAGTCAGCCAGTCACCTTTAGAAGTTTGCAACCAACAAATCTGTCTCCCCACACTTTTGATAACATATTTAATGGCCCCATTTTCATCAGGGCCTTACCCCTTATCTTGAAAATTGTTCAACTAGCCGATCTACATTGACACATTGTGAACTTGTAGGTCAACTATTTGAACTATTCCAAAACCTTTTTTTAAATAGTAAAAAGGCAAAGAACTTCAGGAATAAGGGGCACTGGTGAAAATAGGGCCCTTAGTGCAGTACGAGGTGTTACATTTGTTTTTGTATTTTTGGAGATCTTGGTTCTATAGTCCAAACTATGAGAAATTGATGGGGTTAGGGACTGACCCCTATGCCTATCACTACTCTACAGTATGTTACATTGGTACAATATAACATGAAACATCAACATTAGTAACTGTTTTTTACAGTCATAAAATAAATTACTGGACTTCCGGTTTAATCACTTTAATGCCCTCTATAAAACAGACCAGAGTTGAAACTGTACTTTGGCAAAAATAGCCAATCTGCTATTTTTGGCCAATGTTCCCAAGATTATGGGGTTCAAGTGGATAAATATAAAGACTGGATGAAATGGCCAGCGGAACAAGAGGCTGACATCACTACCTTAAAAATCACTGGTTTGAAGGTATATTATTTCAAGAGACTGTAAATATTTAATGAATAAAGAACACGGGGAAAATTCTGAAATGTAAAGCAAAACATAACTTGGTTACGGTATGTCAACAGATTCAAGGAATAAATTACCTTTAAATGTTGAAACATTTAAATAAAAAAACACTTGGTTTCCTCTGCTTTGTGTGTGAAAGTGTGCATGAATGGGTGAATGTAATGCACATTGTAAAGCGCTTTGGATAAAGGCGTTATACAAATGCACCATTTACCATTTAAACTGACTATTGTTATTACAGCCAGGTTGGGATTGAAGTTACATGTTATCCAATGCTACAGTTTATTAAAAACACAAAATATATACACAACTTAAAAACACTTGAATGGCATACAATGTTAAAATATAAAATATCTTTGAACTTTTAATGTGATATGTAAAAAAAGCACAGACTTCTGACTAAATCCTGTCAAGCAATTCCTCCACAGCAATGGTGGTCAGGTCGGAGTAGAATTTCCCTTCGTTGTCTCCTCCTCCGAACATGATAAGGGTTCTGTTGACACATCCTTTGGCCTCCTCGCCCACCTCCTCCTCCTCCTCCTCCCCATAGCAATTGGGACAGTGGCGGCAGGTGGTGTCCATGGTGGTGATGGAATGACCAGCACGGGGAAGGGAGAGCTGTGGGTGACACACTTCTGTCCAGCTATTTGTGTCTGAAACGACAAACAAAACAAAAACACGTTATGATGATCATTCACAGCTACTGGATGAAAACAGATCACTCGCATCTAATAAGATCAAAAATAAGTCACGCACTTCCAAAAAAACCTAATTGAAGGCAGGTGCTGGCCCCAAAGTGAAATGAGATCAAAGAAATAGAAGCAGAACCGCACACACTATAGGGAGCTATAGCGTGTGGTTCTGCTTCCATTCCTTTGGACATGATGACCAAGTTCAGGGCATGTCATAATAGGCAAACACTCAGCAAAAATGGGTGAACATTTGGCAAAGATATTTGCTGTAGAGGGAATAAAGGAGGAGGCCAAGTGCAGACCCCCGGAGGACCGAGTGAACGAAGTAACATAATGTAAAGTGATTAAGACCCGTAGCTCAGAGCCAGTGAGTCAACTTCAGAAATGTGCTCCCCCCTGGTGAACATGCCCAATACTAAACTACATGTCGGTCCGCTAAAGACCCGCCCCCCACTTGCCTCTGACCGGCCCCCTCCTCCTACTAGTAAAAAAAGTATTAGGCGCCAGCGGGGCGGAGCATTCTCAGCCTCAAGTACAACCTCCAAAACAACGTTCCCAGCCAACTCTCCTAATATAGTGGCCTAATCACTGGACTACGAATCCCGCTGCCCCCCCCCCCCCCCCCCCCCACCAGACTATCCCCCACGGAGGAAAGTCTGCTAACCACGGACGGACCAAAGACCGGCAGTGTCGGTAGGCCAATAAGAGGCAGGCGGGGGCGGGTCTTTACCGGATCGACACGTAATATTGAATCACGCGGTGAACATGTGCCCCTTCCTCTCACCTGTGTCGAAGATAAACGTGTCATTGAGAGCGTTGTGGCCATTGTAACCACCATGGATCAGGAACTTGGTGTCTGAGACCACAGCGCTGCCATGCCAGCTGTAAGAAGAAATCAATCAGTTCTAAATCAATAACATATTTCCCGTTTGTTTAAAACAGCACTGTCCTCTCAACTTGAGATTACCTGTTCATGTTTTGACTAAATCATCATTATAACAGATATGTGCTCTGTGCATTGCTGTTGTATGTTTTGTTTGAACTGTCAAAATATTTAGTCTTATGAATTCTGTATTTTCTAATTTGTGGATGCCCATGAAATGCTACATCTCAAGGGGTTATAATTCCCAATAATAATTTCAGACCAAAAAATCCTAGATCAATATAATCTTTCAGCCTATTCTGCACTACTGATCAGTTTGAGCCACTACCTCATTAAACTCAAATAAGTTATGGTCCTAACCTTGTGAAGTGTACAGTATGTGTGCGTGTGAGCGTGTGTGTGTGTGTGTGTGTGTGTGTGTGTGTACCTGCGTGGCGACGGGGCTTTTCCTGTTGTCTTCACAACAGAGAATTCCATCAGACCTGAGAATCAAAGAGGCAAAATTTGATTGACGTCAACGACAATGATGATACACACTACATAATCAATCTACATTATATGCGTTTGTAACCAAATGGACCCTTACAAATCTTTGACTCTTGAGTGTAAAATTAAATCAAATGGACCTGTACTGGTCCATTTCGTTTGTTATCTCTCCTGATGGTAGCAACATCAATACAGCATGGAATTGTGGTCCGACAACAAAGTATTCCAAGTTTTGGGTCTGAGAGGCTAAATCTCATCAAATGGCAGTCTGTGGCTCAAATGCTGAATAACTAATGGGCCTTGATATGAAAAGGGTTGAAAACCACTGTACCAGGGGTATTCAATTTCAGACGCCCAGAGGATCACATGTAAATTCATAATGTATTTATTAATATCATCCATCCAGATATTCACCATTATGTATTACTGCTGTTCAACTATGCACTATTTGCACAGTTACTAGGTTTGAAAGCCACTCGTCAAAGGCTGTATTTAGTTTTGTGTGACGTGGTTGGAGACTGCAGAATGTCAGTCTAGCGCCCTATGTTTATACATAGACTAGTGCGTGCATGCGTGTCTCTTACCCAGGTCCAACATGTACATGTCATTGTAGCACACGGGAGTGTCCCAGCCCCCAAACACATAGATCTTCCTCTCCTGCATCACACAGGCTGAATGTCTAGAGGACAGACACAGACACACCCAAACACAGTTCAACCAAGATGTACACACTTGACTACACAGTCTATTGAAAGCACAGTTATTAGTCTCTGCCAGTGCCTAGTGATACGTCTGGTGACATCGAAATGTAATGAATTCTAAATTCATTTTAAATTCGGTCCTGGCCAACCAGCGTGAAGTGGATTGGCCGGACGATTCTTGAGACACGCGAAAGACCGATACACACAGATTCCATGAATTTATGGAAGGATAACTGCATTATAGAACCAATGCAAATATATTAGGGCGGGTCCTTTATATTGGGATAGTATTGTGATTTGACATTTAATTTAGATTTCCCCACACGTATCGGTATCTCTAGATTCTACAAATACCTTGTGGTTCTCACACTTTCAAGATTAAAATAATCTTGAAATAAATAAATATATATTTAGTTTCAGCAGGACATGAAGTGACGCGCTGTGAGCTTGTTAGCCCTGCTACTTTGTCCAGCTTGGAGGGTTTAACATTGTCCCAACACAAACATTGAATGCCATTTACAATGAATGGTCAGTTATGAGTGTTTGCGAAAACACAAACATTGAAGACTAAGGTTAGGATGCAAATTCCGATTGGCCAGAATGAGATGATGGGAGATGTGAAATTGTGATTGGTCAGAATGAGAAGATGTACGATGATAAGGGCGCCTCTCACTTCACACAGGTGTGATTTTATAATACTAAACACTCAAATCTAAAATGAGATGGATGCTTTCCTGGTTCTAATAGGTTAAGGCTATGGCAGAGATTTTCCAAAGTGCTTTGGAAACCCAGAACGACTACTACACAGCTGATATTTGGATAAAAACCATCTTACCCTGAGCGGGGGGATGGTAGGTCACCTGTGACGATGGGTTGGTACCAAATAGCGAGGTGGGGGTCGAAGATGTACAGGGACTGGCTGCAGCCGTCCGGCTCAGCACCGGGGCAAGGAAACACCCCTCCGAGAACGAACAGTTCGCCCCGGAACAGGCTACAGCTGTGGTAGGCTAGGGGTGGGACTTCACCCTGGGCCTGGAATACGGAACATGAAAATAGCACCGCTTGAGCCCTGCTATATTCTTCATTGTCCAACGAACAGTGAAAATCTAGCTTTGTAGATCAATATTAAATATTTAATATACCCAAAATAGGGACATTTTTGTATTATTTGTATTATATTATTTTTAAACTTGAGTGTTAACTGGCATTGCTCAATTCAAATGTTAGGTAACACACACACACCTCCACCAGTGACCATTTCCAGCTCTGTGTATCCAGGATGTGAACATCATTGAACCACTTCTTGTTCTTCGACCCCCCAAACACAAAGATCTTTCTAGAATCGGCGTCGTAGGTCACCGTGTGGCCAATCCTGGTCTCGGGGGTGGGACCCTTTGCCAAGGTCTCAGCCGCAACCCAGGACATGTCCTCTGTTGGGGCGGATGGATGGACACAAGACCACAGCATGTCACTTACAACAACAGGGCTTGTGAGAAACGAGTCCCCCACCTTTTGTCATTATAAAAGGTTTAAAAGGAACCCTGGCTAATAAGACAAATTAAAACATTATACTTGGCCTGGGCCATGGCTCAATGGTCCAGGCACCTTGGCTGGTAATCCAGTCTGCATGTCTTCCCCCCTTCCCCCCTTCTCTCTCCCCATTTCTCCCCAAAGTCTTTCTTTCATAAATAGATAATCTTTCACTCAATAGGAACTGCTCCTGTCGCAAGTTGATGATGTCATATGTCCATGTGTGTCCAGCTCTGTGGAATATATGAAATGCACGTGCTAATAACAAATATTAAAAATATTGCTTTGATGCTCATATTAACCTTAGGAAGTATTTTCTGGGATTGTTCACCTGTTATGACAGGCCTAAAATAGGGACGTCAGGGTTCATATGGTTAACACATTCTGGGCGGGAACCCCTTTTGGTGTTTTAAGCATTATGTTATAATTTAGCTATTGAAAAATAGCAGAGCATAACGGCATGTACATGCCATTGTCTATCACAGCATCAGCCTCATAAACTTGTCCTGTTAATCACTAAAATGTTACCAAACTTAGTACCTGCATAAGGGACTATTTTATGGCTAAACCTTCCACATTGATCTGCACTTTTAAATTAATAAAAGTGCAATGAAGGTGTGGCATTAACAGAAAATAACTTCCATGACATTGAGTGCGTTGGATTAACCACATGATCCCCAGCATCCGTATTCTGGGAGAACATTAGCCAAAAATAGCGGTGAGCTTGTAGATTGGCTACAACGCGATCCAAGTAAAGAGCCAACTCAGGTCTCGAGCAACTTTGAAGTTGATTCTCTTACTATACTAAAATTAATGTAATCCGCTGGTTTTCTCAGGAATTACACAAGCCACGTCATGCTTTGGGGAACACTGGGCAGTAATGTCAAGTACCGCAAGTCATATAGTCAATGAGCGAAACATGTCAGAGCCGGACCACCAGTATGGTCCAGGTCCAAACAGAGATGCAGTGTGTATTGAAGCTGACCTGTGCACAGCTTCCACATGGGGTCCTTGCAGAACTGCATCCGGACTCCCTGTCCTCCAATCAGAATTGCAGTCTGATCATCAATGGGACACAGCGTCTGACCCCATCGAGCCGACGGGTTGACCAATGGGGCTGCAGGGAAGTGATATAAGACACATAGACTTCAGTCATTACAGTTAAAGACAGACAACCAGGGATAAATTAGGTTAAAAAAAACCCCACTTCTGGTAGATTCTCATCCCTTACTCTCACTCTCACACATCATAGTAGTAATCCCAATGGTAGCACACATCCTACAAATAAAACCAAGCTGTCAGAATATACTGTATTTCACACTCTCTATTGTCGCGGAGGTGTCTTTGTATCGTTCATATTTGTCTGTTTCTAGCGAAAATGTAACGAATTCTGCAGCAGTAACATTAGTATTTTCTTGTAGTCAGTTGATTCTTCATATCCATATCGTATGAGTGAAACGGCCTGGATGTTGTTTATTTTTCAAACACAGTTCTTATACGAGGAGATCTAAAATTCCCCTATCCTATGGGGTTTACAATGCAAATAAAAAGTACATGAACCCGTGGACTTAGCGCCTCTACTGATATTGACGTCAGACTTCGGTGCTCTATTGAGGGTGCACACACACACACACACACACACACACACACACACACACACTCACCTGTCTGTGTGATCATCTTGGTCGATCCACCTTTCCTGTTTGCATTCTGCAGAGGTCTTTTTCCCACATTCCCCTGCACATCTTCAACTGTGTTTGCTGTGGAATGTAGGGTAGATGATGATGATGTGGGTAGCAGCAGTTCAAGAGAGGAGTAAACAACCCGTTCACAAACATTTCTTTTTTTTATACATTATTTCAGGGGTTCAGTGTCTTGCTCAGGGTCACCCGGACACCTCGACACATTGCCGGGTCAGGAATCAAACCTCTGACCTTGTTTCCCAGGTCATCCCGTCACAGTGACATAATTACGGAAATCATTGAATTTCAGCCAAGTTAGTCTCAATTACTATTACTAATGTCATTTTGATAAAGGACAAAGCTTAAACAATAAACATGGGCTGATGCTGCAACAGCGGCGGTGACTCAGGGGTAGAGTGGCTGGTTGGCAACCGCAAGGTTGCCAGTTCGAACCCGGGCTCTCCTAGAGTTAGTGTCGAAGTGTCCTTGAGCAAGACTCTGAACCCCTAATTGCTCTTGATGTGCAGGTTGGTGCCTTGCACGGTTTCCGCCGCCATCGGTGTATGAATGTGCGTCTGAATGGGTGAATGTAATGCACAATCTATGTAAAGCGCCTTGGATAAAGGCGCTATATAAATGCACCATTTAAGCTAGCTACCGTTTTCCTTGGTTCCAATCCCCCCCATTTTCCAGATATATTCCCTTAAGTACACAGACAGACCGCAGAATTTGATTAATTGTTAACATTAAGCGACACATAGCGACATCATGAGATTGTGATCTATTTGTGTGATCTGTTTTTAGTGTGAGCACATCATCTCACCTGTTCCCTTTGCGTTGTCCCCTCCAATGGCAAACAGCTTGTGGCCTTCTTTGGCGTGACCCCTGCCTTTTCTCTGAGGCATCCCCTTCTCTGGGGATCTGTTAGGGCAAATGTTCTCTTCCTCCCCCATCCGCCATAGAGCCTCCTCCTCTTCGCCCTCCGTCCGTAGCCTCTTCTTTTTACCTTTCACCCCTGGCACTGCACTGGGTGCAGTGGTGCACTGCAACAGCCCAGAGGGAGGGAGGATGTTCAGAAGTCTGACAGCGAATATTGTCGCACACCAAAAGAACGCAATAACATACATTGTGGGCGTGTTTCACTTAGGCGTTACCGTGTGCCACCGTGGAAGGCTCATGAACAATTAACATTTGTGCTGCCACACAGAAACACGGTTAACGTTATTCCCTTCAGGTATTTTATATATCTCTTCTGTCGGGAGGAAACCTCATTACTCAATGTTCATTTTTCAGGAAATGAAAAATATAATTTTTTCAGGAAATTAAGAAAACCTTATATTTTTAAAACAAAGCAATACAGCCTCATTAAAGTTGGTGTTGTAACTTTATATATTGTCAATTACTTCCATGAGAGGGGGAGAGGTGGTGGAGTCACAGACTGATTTATGCCAAAAATAAAATAAAAAACCGAGGTTTCCTCCTGACAGCTATATATATATATATATTTATATACACATATATACACACACACACACACACACACACACACACTGTAGTGTCCCTTTTTTTCGCCCGGAGAAGCCATGATTAATCAGCTTTGAAACTCAGTTGACAAATTAAATTAGTGACGACCGACAAGGTAATAATTTTGCAGGAATGTTTCAGCATAGGCATCCGACAATTCTTGGCTATAAAAAGCACTGGGGGAAACCGTGCAATCTCATAAGCAGTGTGGGAGCATCCCCAGACATGCATTACCTCTGGAGTGAATTCCGTCATGATGAGAGTGAACCCTGGGTGTGTAATGTGTATCATCCATTTTCATCTGAAAAACCACATCCTGCATCAAGAGCAGTGTCTCGAATAATGGAGTCACCCCAAGTCTATTTGTATCTGCTGCTTCTTCTTCTTCTTGTCCATTTGCTTCCCTTGTTTCTTTCTCCATTCGTTACCCAATAGGACTCTTTTCTCAAAACGGAAAATGTTGGGAACTAGTACAAAATAATATTATACCCACTCTTTACCCTAATGATATGACAATACAGTTGAAGTTTGCCTGTATAAATTTGAATTCAACCTGTAATCAAATGAGCAGAACAATGATGAGGCCTTTCATAACTTTTTAGGCATAACTTTCTAGGCAATTCCCATAGTATGGGTTGTTTTGAAACTCACCAGATCTCCTCCCACGAGGGAAATGTTCAGTGTGACACAATCTGTCCATGTCTCTTCCTCCCACTGCTCCCAGGACAGACATCTGGACAAGACAACATTTGGCACACAGTTAAAATGGGTTATGCAGGCTAGAGGCTACACGATGTTACACCATCAGTTGTTCTAAATGACGGCACTGCAGGTAATTAAGAAAAACTAGACCGGTGCCCAGCTGTAGAGCACCGAGTCGGTAACGAGTCGGCTATGCAATACCTTTGTCAGGCATGCCCAAATGTGGAGTCTATGCAGATGTCAGAACACCGGGGGATCAGGTCTAATTTAGGCCCTGTCTAGAGCCTGGGCAGGGGCCCTGTCCAGAGCCTGTGCAGGGCCTAAATTAGACCTGATCCCCTAGATCTCCATATATGGAGCTGGCCTGCTCTGACATCACAATGCATTGTCAGAACACTGGGCTACCCCTATATGGATCCATATATGGAGCTGGCCTGCTCTGACATCACAATGCATTGTCAGAATACCGGTGTTCTGACATCTGCATAGACTCCACATTTGGGCATGCCTGACAAAGAACTCCATTATATGGAAATAAAAGGGACACGGACATAATAACTGGGTGGGGCACGCATTTCCAACTTGCATCGTTCCAAGTAGGCCAGTGCCCAACGGCCCTGGGCACTACTCTAGTATAATAAAGAATAACTTTAGATATTTTAAAATGTTCAGTTTCATGATATAATGTACTACAGGGTTGATTGATTGATTGAAATATTTATTAACAGTTTGTAGAATTTACAGTACATTTTAAGCACAAACTCAATACAAAGACTGTCAACTGTGAGTGGACGACCCAATTAAGCATTACACTTGTTTACAACAGGGTCCACATTGTTCAATTCATCAAAACATTTAAGGACATACAACCATTTAGAGACATACAAATAGACATTTCTATGTAGCTAAAGAACAGAACAGGAATTCATCATATGGGAAGCAAAAAAGGGAAAATATACAAGCACTGGGAAAATATACAATATGCAGTGAGGGAAATGGGGTGGGGGGGTGGGGGGGATTCAGATTTTACAGAGGCCAGTTTCGAATTGCAGCCATCCGTAGGTGCCCTTTGAGAGCGGTTTTGAGTCAAGGGATTCACATGTCTTAATGACTGTTGGTAGGGCGTTCCACATTTTGGTGGCATAGGAGCGAAAAGAATTTAGTCCCTTGTTTGTGCCGAATCTGGGTTGTACATGGTTTGTTGCACTCCCTCTGGTGTTGTGGGTGTGGACTTCGTTTACATTAAGGAAGTATTTAGACAGGTACATGGGTATCTTGGTGGTGTATCGAATCTTGTGGACCAGACCCATTGCAAGATGCTGTACTCTGTCGACGACCCTAAGCCATCCCAGCCTGTCAAAGTGGGCAGGGGTGAGGTGGGTTCGGGGGGTGAGGCCAAGTAGGAGCCTGACCAGTTTGTTTTGGGAGGTCTGGAGCCTTGTTTTAAGGGCCTTTGAGGTGCTGTGGTACCAAGAGGTGGATGCATAGTCAAAGAAACCTTGTACGAGGGCTCCTGTTAAGGTCTTCAAGGTGTTTTTGCTGACCAGTGAGGAGATCCTGTAAAGGAATCTTGTTCTTTGATTGACTTTTTTGATTACGTTGGTGGCCATTTTATCACCGGAAAGATTAGCCTCCAGGATGGAACCTAGGTAGGTAATTTGATCTTTTCGTGTGATAATATTGTCACCCACTCTAACCAAGAAGCCATCTGCCTTGCTGAGTTTACTATTTGATCCGAAGAGGATGGATTCAGTTTTTCCCAGGTGTAAGGATAGTTTGTTATCAGCGAGCCAGGTGCAGATTCTACCGAGTTCAGAGCTGAGGGTCTTTTCAACCTGCAGTTTGTTCCTGTCCGAGACCAGCAGTGCTGAGTCATCTGCGAACAGGAACAAGTTGCAGTCACAAGCTGAAGTCATGTCGTTAACATAAATTAGGAACAGTAAAGGCCCTAGTATGCTTCCTTGTGGGACACCACAGCTCACTGGGAGGGGAGGGGACAGTGTTCCGTTCACCTCCACCATCTGTTCTCTCCCCTCCAGGTAGGATTGCATCCAGCTCACTGATGTGCTATCAAAACCAATAGCTTTAAGCTTGTTAACCAGTATGGAGTGGTTCACGGTGTCAAAAGCCTTTTGGAGGTCCAGCATGACCATGCCGCAGTATTTTCCAGCATCCACCTCGTGTTTGATGTGATCGCTCAAATAGAGGAGGCATGTGTCAGTGGAGTGGGATGTTCTGAAGCCAGATTGGAACTCGTACAGCAATTTATTAGTGGCAAGATACTTTTCAACCTGTTCATAGACTATTTTTTCCATCACTTTCGAGATGGAGCTTAGAATAGAAATAGGGCGGTAGTTGCCGGGTTCTAATTTACTCCCTTTTTTGTACAAGGGGGTTACTTTGGCCAGTTTAAAATCTTGGGGGACCTGTCCCTGTTTGATGGAGAGGTTAACTATGTGGGTGATGACTGGAGCTATGGAAAAGGCTGAGTCTCTGAGAAATTTGGAGGGAATATTGTCATGGCCAGTGGCCTTGTGGGGTTGGAGGGCACTCAGTTTTTTAAGTACCTCCTCGGTTGTTACCATTGCCATTTTAAAATCATCTTTACAAACACCAAGGTTTTTGTAGAAGGCTTTGATGTGCTCTACACCAAAACGCCCAGAGTGGGAGGGCAGTTTGCTAACCAGCTTTGTTGCAATGTTTGTAAAGAAGATGTTCAAGTGGTTGGCTACATCGAGTTTGTCAGTGATGAGGGTGTTATTCGATTTGATGTTTATGTTCATATTCATATTTTGAGCTGGTCTTGGCAAACTTCAAAGCCAAGCAATCATGCCACAACAAGACTAATTGAGAGAAAGGTTATACAATTAGTATACAAATACTATCTTAAGGTTCTCTTGACAATACATACTTGTTATAAGGTGTCAGCTTTCCAATGGTGATGGGGATCCTGTCAGCATCATTGAGCTCAGCATTTACACAGATCCTCTCTCCCCACGGTCCGTTGGTAAACAGCACCACCTGGCGAGCGTTTGGTGGAACAGCCACAGAAGTCCTATTCGACCCATTGGCACTGATAGATAACAAGAAAATGGACAAGAATAAGTTGTTGTCATTGACTTGTTGTTGTTGTCGCTGCTGCCATCAGTCCGACGGCTGCAACATGAGCAAAATGAAATACATGGAATAAAGTTGATAGTGTTTTAATCAACCAAAGGCATATCATTTTGTTATTGCTTATTGGTTATTTTATTTACACTCCCGCATTTTTTCGGATGGTTTTAGTCGAGCGGTCAAATAAATGTACAAAGCTAGCCTTTGACATCCATGATCATCCAGGACACATAATTACATTACATTTACAAAGCTATTTTACAACGCCAATGTCAGCTATAGAGAAAACAATTCTCACAAAGTAAGTAAGTAAATACCCGTAAACAAAACATGAACGTTACTGTTACCATATTAGCCTCTGGGGTGGATTGTTTAGCCCCAAGACAGCGTACACTCCGAAATCTTCATCCATCCTGCCTTGCCGCTGCCCTGCAAACGAGGCGATTACCTGTTAAATGCTATTAAACGCAAGTGAATTGTTTAAAGACTAGTATTCTAACCGTAAATGACTCACTCCCCACCGTTTATGATCTCTGAAAATCCCGCGCCAGCGCGCACGTCAATATCTGCTTCAGTGTTGCCAGATTGTGTGACACTGTGACAGACACAAGCAACGAAGATTTTTATGTGGAATATTAATCATTTTTATAAACAACACAAATCTTGTATGGGGCTTTCTGGGCTGGCATAAGTTTAACATGTTTTCATATGGGACGGGGGTCCTTGAAGTTGAAAGTGTAACCCTGGTTTAAACAACATTAGGAAACAAGCCCAAAAACCGCAACCGGCAACTGCAAAAATTTCAAGCAACTTTACAGAAAAACAAGCCCAACGTCGCTTATAATAAGCGGACATGGCAACACTAATCTTCTTCTTCTTCTTCTTCTTCTTCAGGCTGTACACTTTGGTGCAATGCTGCCTGCCTGCCTTCCACAGGCGAGGGCTTACTTTGTTAGTAGAGCTACACTTTAAAGTAGTAAAGTAGATCAGTAGAGTGGAGAAAGCTCAAGAGAAGACCTCTGGTGGTGTAATTTAAATAACACTCTAAACACTAACACTTCGAGACCTTGATCTGCCAATTCCTCCAACATTTGCTGCCTTTTATTTCTGTACTTCTTACTGAAATTAGTTGTTGTTGTTGTTGTTGTTGTTGTTGTTGTTGTTGTACTATTCTGCTATGTCGGCCTAAAAGTACAGTACTTGAAATTCCATTCTGGAAAGGTGTTCCATTCCTCCATTACTGAAATGAACTGAAAGTTTGTTTGTTGTCTATTGGTGTACTATTCTATGTCTGCCTAAAAGTACAGTACTTGTTAGAGTTAAAGATTTAGCTGGGGACCTAGTATGTGACATCTTTCACAATCTTTCACAGACTTACAGCGCCACCAACAGGTGGATTTTTGAAAATGACTCAAATCATGAAGGCAGTGTGCAATTTACGTGGAATCTTTCACAGACTTTCATACTAGGCTGAGGAATATATCCCACCCTTTTCACATTGGCCAGTTACAGCGCCACCAACAGGTGGATCTGTTGTTGTTGTTTTTCTTGTTGTAGTAACGACCCAGCACACTCAAACAAGAGGCTGATGACCCAAGTACAGGTAAAAATATAGTACAGGTAAAATCTCTCTCTCTCTCTCTCGGCTCGCCTGGGAAGCCGTGGATATCCACGGCTTGGGAATAAGCCGTGTATATCCACGGCTATCCACGTGGATATCAATGTTGTTTGTCAAAGGAGAACATTTAGAACCAGTTTTGTTGTTGTTGCCTGGATGTATGCATGGATAATCATGATTGGCTCACCCCCCTCCATTGTCCTGGAAATTCCATTCTGGAAAGGTGTTCCATTCCTCCATTGTTAGTAATCTCACATGAGAACAAGTCAACAAGACATGTTTCACTGTCAGTGTCTCGGCTGTCTCCATCTCTGGACCAGCTGGTGACAAGTGACATGACAAAATCACCAGTAGAGGGAGTCATACTAAAGCACACACAGACTGGGGTTGAGGCTCACTTTTATGTGATCAATGGATTAAGGATTATAGATAAATGTGTCATTTCTCATTTTCAATTTAGGATTACGATCCAATGGAGTTTGCGTCTCCTGTGTCTGTTTATTTTAACCAATGTTGTCTTTCCAGCAGCAGTATAGCCTAGGCTGCACATCCTTCAAGGGAAGAAATGAAAGCAATGGGAATTCAAGGATTGTTGTCTAATTAAATTAAACATAATTCATGGAGTTCTGCTTTATGCAGATGCATTAAAGTAAAAAAAAAAAAAAGTATAGTAGGCCTATAGTGACTTGTGACTATAAAAAGTAAATGATTGTGGGTTTGTGGCATTGATGGCATGAGCTTCAGTCAAAAATGATAATTACTAAAGTGACATTCAGCATTTCAATGAGAAAGATAATAGTAAATAGAGTTAGAAATGAAGAATGTCAGTGTCTCAGCATGCAAGAAAAGTATGTCAACAAGCAACTAGGCTACATTATAGTAGTGCAATGATTAAACCCCTCACTGCAAACCAAAAACACACACACGATGCACATTTGACACTTTGTTCACGTGGTGCAAGAAAACATGGCACTGGTGTGTACAGGAAAACATGGCACTGGTGTGTACAGGGATATGGGAAAGAAAAGTGATATGGTCAAACAAGATATCCTTCACCATATTCTCAGTGCATGGCGTGGGTGCCTGGGTGGTACAGGCCTGAATGCTTGACCCATACAGTTAACGACTTGAATTCGCTTCCTGTAGCCTACTGTACTCAATTCATGTATAGTTTTAAAGTTGTGCGAAGATGTCACTAAGACAAATTGAGTGTCTAATAAATATATCTTCTTAAAGTTCTGTATAGTATTCACTCACTGTCATTATCACTGAAGACAGGACTTTAATTAGGGATTAAACATGGGATTAAACATGCAGGTCACACAGCTCCGTTATGCCATGGAGGCCAGGCATTCACCTGGCATGGTCTGGGTCCACTTGAGAGAAGGGTTACTACAAATTAAAACAAAGTTATTCTGAGTACCAGCTCAGTGGCCTTGTGGTTAGATTGTCCTCCCTGATACTGGGAGGTCAGATGGGCACCATGGTTCGGCAAGGCTACTTATTCTGAGTGATCACCTTTATCCTATAAATCATGATTATGAAACACTCTCTATCCTAATGGCAGAGGTCTCGTCCAACCAGGATGACAACTCTTCATCCACAGGTGGTTTCAGTGACCCTAGCTGAAGAGTGTGACAATTGCGTGAATCATTAATGTAGTCACTAGATCAGAGATCACACACTTGAACATCTATGGGAGATTTTGAACCGTTGTGCTAGACAGCACTTTCCATCACCATCATTAAAACACCAAATGAGTGAATGAATATCCTTTGTTAGAATGTTCCACCATCACTCCGGTAGAGTTCCAGAGAGTTGTACACAATCTATGCCAACTTGGGTGCATTGAAGTAGAAGGATGACTCATCTGAAATATCACTTTTTCCTCATCACTGTAAACCAATGCCTGTGTAGTTTATGCACCATTGAACTCTCAAATGTGCATTTGTCTTTGTAATGAGGGATTTCATTTAAAGGGATTGTGACATTAAAAAAAGGTTTTGGAATTGTTCTTGTTTTTTTTAGGTTTTCTAATCTCAATTGCACCCAAAAAACATGAACTTTTAACATTCAGTAGATTTTCTGTGATCTGGGGTTTTCTGGCTCAAACAGGTGCTCGATCTGATTTGCCGGCAGTAAGTGACATCACTTACTGCAAATCCCATATATGTCAATGGGATTTGCCAGCAGATGTCACTGTTTCACTGTGTTGCCTGTTTTCATTGTAGCTCAAAAAGGCCCAAAAAAACCCAAAGAAAACTTCAGACCACAGAAAATCCACTGAATGTTCAAAGTTCAGGTTTTTTGGGTGTAATTGAGGTCATAAAACCTAAAAGAAAAAGAAAGATAAATGAAAATGAATGTCATAAAAGCACTTTAAGCACTGCAACCCAACTATAACATCCCTCTCTTTTGGGCCCTTTTCTACAAAAAACAAACAAACATTGGTTCTGGAACTGCATGGTTCCGTTCTAGATTCTTGGATTCTTGGAACCTTGGTGCTTTCATGGAAACAACGGCCATTTTTTGCTTTGATAAAAAGCTTCTAATATATTATTTAGGCCCCAAAATCTATAAATCTCACACTATTAAGGCAACCGGCCGGTTCCACGCGCTGCACAAGGTGCCCTTTTTTCACTTGAGCACCTGCCATAGAAGACAGAGAAGCACCATCACACTAATGCATGAGCATCGCAGTCATTGAATGTGCGCTTTCAGTCACAATTTCTATATTGAATAGGAATTCCCTTAGATCTAAATGCAGATGTTACCTATAGTCACTGTTCCTATTCCTACTGTTGTGACTGCAGCTCCTGCTATCCATAGCCCAGTAGCCTAAATCCCTAACCACATCAAAGGGTGCAACTCCTTGGGTCCAAACGGTTGCAAGGTGTTGCATGGTGACCCTTTGGTGTGGTTTGGGCCATTGAATTCCATGCGTTGAATCACTTGGGACAATGTGGGACGACGTGCATCAACGTGCAACAGGACATATCACACCGCTGGGACAACGCTAAAACCGCCTCGACCCTTTGGTGTGGTTAGGGCTTAATTGTTATGATTTTATGTTTCTCCTACAATATATTCAGGGTTTTCTTTAACCACTTGAACCCTAGCTGCTCTACTCGGGGGCGAAGATTTGGTGAACATAGCAGTTGTATGGCTAAAGAGATTTGGTGTAGAGGGAAATACTAGCAGACCTAGTATAGAACCCTGTGGGGCCCCGCGCAACAAAGAATATACTGTGGTGTGTAAAGTGGTTAATTTGTCACCTGTCTGTGCCAAAACACCTATTATTTAAATGATAGGCTGGCCGCGTATCCAGAAAACATTCAGAAACATCTCCTCACAAGCACACTCCAATGATTTTGTAGTTATGAAATCTACTGAACGTACATCCAAGGGCCAAATGGGCGCCACCTCAATCACCCTGATAGTCAGACCAGCCAGGCGAGAATGATTATTTAAAATGCACGCATGCACGCACACACACACACACGCACACTCACACACACACAGAGACTAACCCTTGTCCTCCCATGATCTCGGCATCCCATATTTCTAAAAATAAACAGAATTATAAACGAAATTTGTTCACACACACGAAGCTCAACACAATTCAACACACAGCTGCCCTGACGTATGTTTGTAAATCTTTATTGTTATTTTTTATGAGAAATCTTCTATGTGCATTCTCTACAAAGTCATGCCTCACTGTCACGCGTATCAGGCATAAGTAGCACAATGTCAGCAGGTGTGCATGATGATGATGATGTGTGTGTGTGTGTGTGTGTGTGTGTGTGTGTGTGTGTGTGTGTGTGTGTGTGTGTGTGTGTGTGTGTGTGTGTGTGTGTGTGTGTGTGTGTGTGTGTGTGTGTGTGTGTGTGTGTGTGTGTGTGTGTGCGTGCGTGCGTGCATCTATGTGGCCTGGCCTTGGAGTGGCATGCTGTGTTTTTGTGTTAAATGTGCTGGAAAGAAAAAAAGACTGCAAAGGGTAAAGGATTGATTGATTGATTGAAATATTTATTAACAGTTTTTACAGGAACAAGTGGAGAGGAACAAAATGGACACAATACACTCTGCTCCAAGGCAAACCCATCCGATCCAAATCCTCTCTCTTGTCTCTCTCCACCCACCATTCTCAGTTTCAATCCCTTCCATTTCTGTTTCTTTCTTTTCTCTCTCTTTTTCTTCTCTCTCTCCCCTCCACTTTCCATGTCATTCCCTCCCTCACCCTCTGTTTGCTGCCTCTGTTGTCTCTCTCTCCACTCCGTCCCTCCATTGGTTTCCATTTGACTTTTCACACCTTTCATGTTTGTTTGTTTTATAATGCATGCATGTAATAAAGCTGTCAATAGGAATGCTCTGTGAGATGAGCGTTATGATGACTATAGCCTCAACTGTGCTATATCACACCACTATTTGACACTCAAAGTTCAGACTCAGACTGCACACATTTACATGCACACAAGCCAATAACTGAGAATAATTGGAATTGACGTGTTCACAATACACTTTAGTACTGAAATAAGGGGGGGGGGGGGACTTGTTTACATAATTCAGTGGAAGTGATGAAATTGTATAAAATGCAAACTTCCTGCCTGAACATTCAAGCGAGGACGCTGGCGTCGACTGTTCGCCACTTCACCTCCCAATGAATGAACCATTGTAAAAGCGCTTTGAGCACTTCATGCAATTCATTATAGGCCTATATATATTATTATATCTGCATGGTTTGAGCTGTCTCAGGAGACTCAATAGGGTTCATATCTATTTTCAGTTACATTAACCCAGGATTCCCCCCCGAGTTTCTTTAAATCCTCTCATGTCTCACATGTCTGTACTCTCTGCCCCTAGGTTTCCTGTCTCTCTCTCTCTCCGATCTAAGTAAAGCATCAAGTGTAAAAAAAAAACACACCCTCAGGATTTTGATTTGCATTGGAAGACACCACAGCCAACACCCAAGAGGACAAGGTGATTCTGTCTCCGACTGTTTGTCTTTCTATTCATTTCCCTCTATGTGATCGTCTCTCGCCTCTGTATTACCCCCCCCCCTGTCCCCCCCCCCCCCAGTCTTTATTACTGCCCCTGGCTAACATTAGTGCAGACAGGTGGGATAACGACTGTGATTAAGTTTAATAATAGAAGCACATCAGTGAGAAAGAGAGCGGAAGAGTCTCTCTCTCTCTGTGTTTGTGTGTGTGTGTGTGTGTGTGTGTGTGTGTGTGTGTGTGTGTGTGTGTGTGTGTGTGTGTGTGTGTGTGTGTGTGTGCGTGTACATGTGTGTGTACATGTGTGTGTACATGTACAGACTACAGACCCTTTGCATGGTCATATTTGCAAGCGAAGGACGGACAAGCATGAAAATATAGTATATAGTAAATATAGTATTTGCAGGTGGTATCGCTGCCAACATCCACCTTGTATTTAATTATAAGGAGCCGTTTTCCTGCCTCCTCCTTCCTTTTTCCTATCTCTTCAAGAGTTTGTTTTGTTACCTATAATGCAATTATAGTACTATATATTTTAATTACTGGGCTGGTTGAAGGCTCCATGTTGCACCATTCAACAAAGCATTTAGAGCATGCAAAAATGCAAAGTTCTCAAAGGCAGTCCCATTAGCTGATTGTGTAATTAGGTACTGCGTAGGCTACGTACCACATTCATTCATTTCACACAGATTTCAGGCACAGATTTGTGCAAATTACGGCATATAAAATGTAATCGAATATAAATATGTCTCGCAATGAGATAAAAACAGGGGAAACTCTGGAAACCCCTGTTTTTAATTATTATGCACTATAGGCCTACATGCAAATATCAAGATATGCCATTTCCACCATGAGTGATTATGTAATTTTGCCCCAACCCTTGATTATGACCTATGACCTTTTAGTGGCAGCGGTGGCCGAGTGGATTGCGGAGCGGGCTAGATATCGGAAGGTCGCCAGTTCGAATCAACGGTCCGACACGTTAAAATTACCACCGTTGAAGTGCCCTTGGACAAGGCATTGAACCACTACCATGAAATGCTCCATGTGGGCCTGGCTGTAAACAAGTATCTGATGCTTAGTCCAGTTACCCTTGGTAAACTTGATTTACCAGAACGCATTTCTTCTTCTTCTTCGTCCTTGGACCCTTGTAAATCAAATGTTTGTCATCTCTTCAGTCAGTCCACTGTCTACTGTTCATTCCTAATTTTTTTATTTTGACCCTGACATTGATTCCTTGCTGAGCTTTGATAGTGTTTTTAGTTATAGTCATAGTCTCTTCAATAGTTTTAATTTAGTTTTAGTCACCTGGAATGTTTTAGTTTTAGTCGACAAAATATCATACACAATACATTTTAAATGTACTTTAGCAGCTAGGCCTTGATGCGCACATTGCAATTGTCAATACAACCACCTGGCGAAGTCACACTCCACTGCAGTGCGTTGGCTGTGAATTTTACTGACCTTAATCAGGGTGTATTCTTTCATAAAAATTGTAATTGTAATGGACACCACTGTTACATATTATGTGATTGTTATACTTCTAGAGTAGAGGTGTATTGCAGAGAGCACATCCCAGCGTATTATTCTGTGTGTGTGTGTGTGTGTGTGTGTGTGTGTGTGTGTGTGTGTGTGTGTGAAAGAAGCATCACTGAAACACGCCTTGTGGAAACTCCACTTTCCTCCTGTCAATCTCAATTAGTTAAGTGTTCTAAGCTTGAGCGTGCACGCGTGTGCACGCGTGTGTGTGTGTGCGTCCGTGTACCTTAAGGACATTGTGCACGCACACACAAACACACACGCACACACACACACACACACACACACACACACACACACACACACACACACACACACACACACACACACACACACACACACACACACACACACACACACACACACACACACACACACACACACACACACACACACACACACACACACACACACACACACACACAGTGTAACAGTGATAAGGTTTATGAAAGTGACATTTGTGTATGTGTGTGTATGCAGGACAGGTGTGTGCATGCCTTTTGTGTATGAATTAGAGACTTAATTGACTTAATGGGGGCAGCAGTGACTCAGGAGAAAGACGAAAGAGTGGCCCACTGGGAACTGGAAGATTCCCAGTTCGATTCCCAGCTCCTCATGGCTGTTTGCTTGCATTGCTTTGCTCTGTTTGTGGTGAAGCACTTTATCGGTCAACTATGGTTGTTTTCTTATACATGCCATATAAATAACGTTTTTCTGAACCACTTTAGCCCTATAGCCTACTACGACAAATTGCAAAAAATAGCTGATGTACAAAAGCTTTAAATGGTAAGAAAGACAAGAAAGGTGCTTTATAAATGTTGAAATAAGAAATAAAAAAATAGCACGATTTAAACATACATGATTGAAAGTGAATGCTTTGTCCTCATCCTGTACTCGCGCAGTTGAAGAATATCTCGGCCCACTGTTGTGCAAAATGTGATTATTGTGAATTTGATTGACTGAGAGTTATTATTCATAATTTATTATGGATAGGAGTTGTTTAACAGTATGTATAAATCAAGCAAATGAATGTTTGATCAAAATTATATCTCATTGTTATTTTCACAATACTTGAGGTCATGTGTTATGGTGAATAACAGCCCAGCTCTGATGGTTTTTGAAGTTAGGTTAGTCACATCACACTATAAGCATTTAGGTTCTGAACACATATTTGTAACACTTTTTTTTTTTTTTTTAAGATATTTTTTTGCGGCTTACGCCTTTTATTGATTTTTGAAGGGACAGACAGTAGGCTGACAGGAAACGGGAGAGAGATGGGGGGATGACATGCAGTAAAGGCCGTGTCGGGTCCGGGAGTCGAACCCGCGGCACACTGCGACTGGATTACCAGTCCGGTGCCCAGACCGTTACGCTACGGCCTGGGCCTTGTAACACTTTTTAAACGTGTCACAGTCTTTAGATTATAAACAGAAGAGAAGATGCATGTTTAATCGCCGGTAAACACTTTTTAAACTATTAGAACTAATTAGAACACTATAGGTGTTCTCGTGAGTTGTTTGCGGTGTGTTTTATATCCATAAATAAACATTTGGCATTACATTATTACACACTGGTGTTTAGGTTTTAGACGCGTCACATATTCCAGGGATTATACAGTGCGCATAACTCCCTCTCGTTCATATTTTATTGCTTAATTATATGCCAAACCACTGACATACATTAAACAGCCCACACAAACCATAACAGTGCAGAGATCACAGACTTCAAAACATATTCTCTAAAGGACACATTTTATTATGACACATTTTACATGCCTCATCAACGTCCCATACAGGCAAACTGACACGCACACGCACACACACACACACACACACACACACACACACACACACACACACACACACACACACACACACACAGTCACACACACACACACACACACACACACACACACACACACACACACACACACACACACACACACACACACACACACACACACACACAGCTCCTAAAATAACATGGCAGAAGTGGAAGCGGACACATTAATGGTATTATACTCATTTAAGATGCCACAATCTCCTTGGCAACCGAAAGTGATGGGGCCGCCAGGCGATACAAACATCAGTCACCCCGCTGAGTCACACACTGTGTGTGTGTGTGTGTGTGTGTGTGTGTGTGTGTGTGTGTGTGTGTGTGTGTGTGTGTGTGTGTGTGTTTAAGTTCTTTTTCTTTTTCAGAGTTGCTGAAGTCCATTCAGATTTATAATCTCTCTCTCTAACTCTCTCTCTCTCTCTCTCTCTCTCTCTCTCGTTGGCATGGAATCTAAGCAACACACACTGTGGTCATCAGTTTACAGTCAACACACTAATAGGTGTGTGTTTGTGTGTGTGTGTGTGTGTGTGTGTGTGTGTGTGTGTGTGTGTGTGTGTGTGTAGGTGGGGGGTTTAGATGCTGATGTCATACATTCCGTTTTCCATTGACTTAACTGGATGGGGAATGTTTGGGGTAGAGGGGCGGCAGGGGCCATAAGATGATAATTGTGTTTTTCTTAGCGAGTGAGAGTGTTTTCAGTTTGTGAGTGAGAGTGTGTGTAAGTGTACCGGATCACACATGTAAGGATCGTTTATTTTTTGATCTGATTAAATCTAGTTTTTGAATCTGTCCTCAGTGGACACCACTGTCGAGGGGTCAGCCCTACTGTATGTTCCCTCAACCCAATGGTCCCTCACGCCTTTTCCCTTATTGTGATTCCCTGAACAATGTTCCCTAAACCTTCTGTTCCCTCAACCAATATGTTACATTAACCGCAGCAGGTTCCCTTAACCAGCAGGTTCCCTTAACCAGCATGTTCCCTTAACCAGCAGGTTCCCTCAACCAGCAGGTTCCCTTAACCAGCATGTTCCCTTAACCAGCATGTTCCCTTAACCAGCATGTTCCCTTAACCAGCATGTTCCCTTAACCAGCAGGTTCCCTTAACCAGCATGTTCCCTCAACCAGCAGGTTCCCTTAACCAGCATGTTCCCTTAACCAGCATGTTCCCTCAACCAGCATGTTCCCTCAACCAGCATGTTCCCTCAACCAGCATGTTCCCTTAACCAGCATGTTCCCTTAACCAGCATGTTCCCTTAACCAGCATGTTCCCTCAACCAGCATGTTCCCTTAACCAGCATGTTCCCTCAACCAGCATGTTCCCTTAACCAGCATGTTCCCTTAACCAGCATGTTCCCTCAACCAGCATGTTCCCTTAACCAGCATGTTCCCTCAACCAGCATGTTCCCTTAACCAGCATGTTCCCTTAACCAGCATGTTCCCTTAACCAGCATGTTCCCTTAACCAGCATGTTCCCTCAACCAGCATGTTCCCTTAACCAGCATGTTCCCTTAACCAGCATGTTCCCTTAACCAGCATGTTCCCTTAACCAGCATGTTCCCTTAACCAGCATGTTCCCTTAACCAGCATGTTCCCTTAACCAGCATGTTCCCTTAACCAGCATGTTCCCTTAACCAGCGTGTTCCCTTAACCAGCATGTTCCCTTAACCAGCGTGTTCCCTCAACCAGCATGTTCCCTCAACCAGCATGTTCCCTTAACCAGCGTGTTCCCTTAACCAGCATGTTCCCTTAACCAGCAATAGCATGTTCCCTTAACCAGCATGTTCCCTTAACCAGCATGTTCCCTTAACCAGCATGTTCCCTCAACCAGCATGTTCCCTTAACCAGTCTGTCTGCATACTTTCAACATACTGGAATGAATTAAGGTTCCACTGCATGCATACAGTATGTGCAGCCAGACAAACAAGCACAGGAGGTTCTTTCCGTTATGCTCATAGTCATAGCTCAGAACTTAAGTGCAAGTCAATTTCAGAGGATGCTGACAGTCCCAGAGGAGGTTGCCAGTCCCAGCATCCCAAAGGAAAAGCAGAGGGTCCTCATGCTGCGCTGTACCGATAACAGGCAATGGTACAGTACAGGATCATAAAAAGGCACAACAGATTATTTAGGCATGGACGCAAGACTTGTGACCTTCCATGTGTGTCATGCATGCTTGGTTGACTTTTTACTGCATTTTTATACCCTCCGAGTTATATTAATGCTCACAGTTTTGCAGTGTACTGTATACCAATGAAAAAGAAATTATCCAAAAATTAAATAGTCTGTTAAAATAATTCCCTACCAACTGGAATTTTGAGGAGTGGTTGCCATGCTCCCTCGGACCTTGGCAACCAGACTTTCTTCCATTCAAGACAAGACAAGAAGAGAAGAGAAACAGAGCCAGGCGTTCCCCTGGAATATACCCTTCATGTGCCGCGTGCGTGCATGCATGGGCGTGCACGCACGCACATGCCCATACACACACATGCCCGCACGCACTCACGCACTCACGCACGCACGCACGCGCACACACACACACACACACACACACACACACACACACACACACACACACAGGTTTGCATGCACTCACACACAAACACACGCGCACACTCACTCATGTTCTTGACCCAAACCCACAATATCTACTGACCCGACCCTGCCCTTCCTTATACAACCACAAATGGAAAACCCAGACAATTCTAAAACTCACACTGTGCATGTGTGTGTGTGTGTGTGTGTGTGTGTGTGTGTGTGTGTGCCAGTCAATGAGTTCATCTATTCAATGATTTATTACAAAAAATATCACTCTGATATCAAACACCTGTGTATGGGCATGTGTGTGCATAAGCGCGTGTGTGTGTTAAAAGTTAAAACATTAGAATGTTCTGTGTGTGTGTGTGTGTGTGTGTGTGTGTGTGTGTGTGTGTGTGTGTGTGTGTGTGTGTGTGTGTGTGTGTGTGTGTGTGTGTGTGTGTGAGAGCGTGTGCATGTGATTTGGCCCCAGCGTGTATGCTGCACACACGTGCCATTCTGCATGTGAGGTAAGGTCCTGTGTTTTCTTACTATTGTGGTTGTGCGTTGATGGAAAACCTCTCCACTTTTCCTCTGTGTCACCGTAGTGTAGTCCCCCCTAAAGGTTTAAAACAGAGAGGGAGGAGGAGGAGGATGTGAGGGCGAGGGACGCTGAGATTGTACAACACAGATAGAGAGAGAGAGAGAGAGAGACACCAAAAGAAAGCAAGAAGTTTGAAAAGTGCTGTTTCACATGAGACCTGCATAGGTAAGAGCAGGTTAATTATAGAGAGAGAGATAGAGAGAGAGAGAGAGAGAGAGAGAGAGAGAGAGAGAGAGAGAGAGCTGTAGACAAGATAAACCGAGGAGGGGGAAAAAAGCATTCACACACACACACACACACACACACACACACCCACACACACACTGCTCTCTAATTGTGGGTGGGACCTGAGCTTTAAGTGCCTTGGCTCTCTTACCTGCATTACTTATACCCCTGTGTGCAGCGCAGAACACACACACACTCCCTCACACACATACATACTCGCACCTCACACACACCTGCTGCACTTGCACCCTACGGCCGTCGACACTCACCTAATCTGCACTATTCCGGATCCTGCATCCACAGGTAAGACCCATGTCTTCCAACAGACCTGCTTTTGTGTGCATGTATACTGCTTGTTGTATGGCCCCTACAAGGTCATTTACACAAGGGCCGTTTTATAGTTCATGGGATAAACTGTATAAATGTTGGATGAAACAGATTTAACCTGATCCTGATTTTAGAGATCTTGTGGAATCATAATTTAGAGTGCGTTGTTGTGAGCCTGGAAATCTGCTTTTCCCTAAATGTTAAATTACCGTTTGGGACATGCCCTAAAATAGGGATGCCAGGTTGTAAGTAAAAAAGTAATCGCCGACTTCTCTGACGTTGAGAGTTGACAGCCTACAACATACAGTATCAATGTTTGTGTGACGCAATGTTTGTGTTTACACTATGACGTGAAATTGTCCATTCATTGTCAATGGGAATTTTGTGTAGGACAAAGTTTGTGCACATGACACAAAGCTGGACATATAGGATGAAAGAAGCAACTCAAGGGTTTAATTTAGAATACTTTGCATCTGGTTCATAACAGTATTCTACACATGTATACCTGGTGAATATATTTTCACGCCAGCTTTCATTTTGAAAATCCTTTTCTCAAGACTCAACTGATAACAAAATAGTATGAACAATCTGAAATCAGTGGATATACAGCCTTCACTGTAGACAGCAGGACTAATTAAAACATTCATTATTATGTTAGACTATAGGATAGACTAGATTTACTTATTTTATAATTACTTATTTTATAATTACATTTCATGATATTGGCCTTGGTCTTTCTTGATGCACTATGATGGGGAAATCATGAATGCCCTATTCCAGTGATTTTCAACCAGTGGTCCTTGAGGGGGTTCCAGGTAGTCCCCAGCTAAATGATGGAGAGTTTGTAACCAAATGGACCACTTATTAGATCTTTAACTTTTGAGAGTGTAAAATGAAACCAAATCGACCCTTATGGTCCATTTTGTTTCATTTCACGCTCCCAAGAGTTAAATCAATTGTTAAACATCTACATTACTTAATTTACAAGAAGTCTACACAATTACAGAACGGAATTGTGGACAAAATCCTATCCAACGATAACAAAATCCTTTAGTTTTGGGTAATCATCAAGTCTAAATCTCATCAAATGGTGGTCCGTGGCTTAAATGATAATGGGCCTTGATATGAAAAGGGTTGAAAACCACGGTCCTATTCTATAGTGCTGGAACACAGTTGAACACGCACAGCCAATCCCAGCAGTTAGACGCTGAGTGAAATACTGAACAGACCACTTAAGTCTGTTTCAACTCTTGCTCTGCTATAACGTTTGGGATTGGATATGCATGAACTTTCTTCTTTTCTTGTGTTGTTTGCTTGTTTAGAGCCTCGGGAGGTGGCATGGTGGCATTGCATTTTGTTTATGTATTAATTTGCATGTGGTCTACAATGGATCAACATTTCTTATTTCCATTTTTTTGTTTTGCCACATTTAATAATATAATTATAATTAATCTTGGCAGTAGTATGTTCATACAGTAGAACATAGCAGTCACTATACAGATTCATTACACATTATGGTGTTCATGCACTCAAATGTGATTGTACTGCTTTGTCACATGAAAGGATCATTTATTTATCATCATTTATTATTGATCTTTGCTTTGTATGCTTGAGTTACCGGTAAATATAGTTAGTTAGTTGTGTGCTGGTGTCTCGCACCGAAAATAGCTTGTACAGTACAGGTACCTTGTACAATACATCTGCTATTTCTGGTGTGAGACACAATGTATAACATCAGGCTTAACGTTATGTGCCTGTGAGTGCTAGTTTGTAAGTTGAACTTGTGAAGCAGTGCTATAACGTCACCCCTAACACTCCCTAACAAAACCCGTGTAAAGGAAGGGGGTGCAGTGGGTCAGATCCCAATTTGCTCTCCATGACAAACCCCATGCTTCAGGCATGGAAACCCCACATGAGAGGAAACACTCTGGTATTTCCCCGTCGACTGGTCTGACATGGGGTTAATTTGCCCCCGCATTCAGGCACACACTGAGAGACCGGCTAATTTGTCCTTAGCAGCATTAATAGCGTCCCCAGGGCCATTCCGCCATTGCCGCGGCAATTCCCAATGTTCCGGTCGAAGGGAGGGGGGAGGCAGATTTGGAAAGAGCTGCCATCTTAGAGGGCAACAATCACAAACTTCCCAGGAAAACTTGACTATTGTTTACGCACGTGTGCCTTCAACTCAATGTGTATGTTTTGTGTACACATGTGTTCATGGCATGGGTGAATGTGTGCCCACATGTTAATTGTGCATCATATGCATGTGTGCAATGCATGACCATTTGCATGCTAATACTATAGGTGGAGTCAAAAACATACATTTTCAATGTGGTTCTCAAACATTGCTCTATCAAGGACGGTCGGATCACCATATTAATATTATTATTAGGCCACAGACCACCATTTGAAAAGGTGTTGTGCCACTAGGGACAAGATGAGATCTATAGAGGCTAATAGTGGAGAGAATGAAACCAGTAGGCCTAGTCATTGTTATATTCACTCACACATGAGATGAAATTAACCACTTACAACCTGTCATGTTATTATAGGCAAAACATTTCAAGAGTGTTAAACAAATAGCAAAACTATAGCGTATTACAAACTCACACAACGTGTCACATCCTATAAAATAGGGCTCAGTGTCTCAACCGTTCCTCATTTTGTTGGAGACCCCGGGAACCCCCTGGGGGTCCCTATAGACACCACTTTGAGAACCAGTATGCAGGCCACACAGCAAACAGCATTCAAAGAGACTACTGTAACATGTAGTATCTCCTGTATATGTACGGTATAGCCTATATGGCTGCACATTCACATTTGTGCGTTCGTGCGTACGCGCGTACATGTGTCAGCAGGTAGCTGACACACTCGGCCTGATTGCAATGATAAAGACGCCATTGTTTTTATCCACATTAGCTGTTACCCAACTGAGTGACACATGTACAGGCAGACATTGAAAGGTGGGAATTCACCTTCTGAGATAAGGGAGGGGTATGCTCTTGGGAATGGATTCCCATCTGGGGCCATAATGTATAGGCTATAGGCTATAGATTGCCATAATGTGTCCATTCTTATTAGATCTAGATTGGTAGATACAGCTTCATCAGTTATGGGCATTAGATTAGTGTTACCACATTAAACACAAGTTAAAATCTAAATAGATGAATTGAAATAAAATATATTCAAAAACTGCAAAAAATAGCAGATCAGCTATATTAGCTATTCATTGAATCATTGTACGGAAAAGTATTAGGCTTCAGTGGTTAAGTGTGGTTTTAATTAATTCATCGATTACTTCAATCCAGCAGCTTATTCATAACACTGATTGTGCTGATTTGTCCCTTCCAGGCTGCTGTCCAAATGTCCCTGTGCGCAGCCTCTCACGTTTGCCTGCTGGTCCTACCAGTGATATCATTGCTGCTTCTCTTCTCGCCCATTGGCTGGAGCTACGAAGGCCACACCCCAGGGTGTCACCTTTACCGTAAGTGACCGCACACGCACTGTCTTTTTGTGTCTGACGGCAGGCACAAAAAGATCACAAACATGGAAAGATTTTTTTTTCCTTCAAAACATAAAGCCCATCACCTCGCCTATGCTGGAGAATGGTCGTTCCACCACAAAATGCACAAAAATCACAAAAAACTGCATGTCCTCTCCCGGACAAATTAGTTTTGAACACCACCAGAACATCAGACCACACGCACTCATCCTCATTCATCCCTATTTCCCTAACTCTCCCCCTCCCTCCTTGTCTTCACAGCCTTCAACGTGACCATCCGTAGTGACCGCCGCGGGACGTGTAAGGGCACCCACCTGGTCTACGCCTGTGTGGGCTACTGTGAGTCCAGCGCCTTCCCGTCCAGGTACTCTGTGCTGGTGGCGTCCAACTTCACACACAACATCACCTCTGCTTCACGATGCTGCACCATCAGCAAGGAGGCTAAGGTGAGCCGAAGGAACCACCAACTAAGGGAGGGAGGGAAGGGAAGGAAGGAAGGAAGGAAGGAAGGAAGGAAGGAAGGAAGGAAGGAAGGAAGGAAGGAAGGAAGGAAGGAAGGGGGGATGTATAGCAAAGGATAGATTTGGGTTGGAGGAATTGCTAAGTGAACGGAGGGAAGATGTCTAGGTGACTTGATGTATGGATGCGGCGGATTAGACTAGCAGTGGTTCTCAAACATTTTCATGTCAAGGACCCCCAATATGTATTGGGCTGGGGACCCCCATCTTAAAAGATTTTGTCTCAGGGACCTGTTAAAGTGGTTAAACTGATTTTTAATGCATTAACTAATTTAGCTGGAGCCCCTGGAAACCCCCGCTATAGGTCTCTTGGTGGGTCCCGGACCCCACTTTGAGAACCACTGGAGTATAGGGGACAGATTGATAGATGAGAGAGAGATTGGTAGATGGCTGTAATACTGCATCACCTCACGCTATACTATACGGTACTGTTGGTTTGCTTCCAATCGCTTCATCATGTCCGCTAATTGTTTGCTCCACTCCACTCCCCCCCCCCCCCAGATCAAAGTTCGCCTGGACTGTCCTCGAGGACGTCACCATGACAACATGGAGATCCTGACGGCGAGGGCATGCCGCTGCGACATGTGTCGCAAGTCACGCTACTGACAACGCCAAGGATCACCACACTTTAAAGCTCCCCGCCAAAGAGACTCGGGGTGCAACAATTAATCAAACGAATCGATTTAATCGATTATAAAACAATTATTGGTCCCTATTTTGGACATGTCATTATTTGTGAAAGGTTTCCTTTTTGTATTTATGAGCTCAGTGCTCACAACATGTAGTAAGCTTGTTGCGACCGAAAGGTCGCATTTACTATGAAAATGTGCAATTCCCGTCAGTGTACTGTATATCACTCAAAATCCCCATACATGGAAATGCCCCATATATTGTGGCCAGGTATGACATCTGATGTCATAGTAAATGCGATCTGCTGTCGCAATTAAGCCCATATATGGAGTACCCTGATGTCATCAACATTGGCCAGCAACTCTACATCTGACCTCAAACCCTTAGATCTCCATATATGGATATATGTCAGAACCTATTCTGACATTCCATATGTTGATCCTTCCCCATCCATCCTTCCTCTTTGATGTCTCCCTTTTGACCGATACCTGTCCATTCAAACTGTAGACGGGCCTGCCCCAAAGTTATTAGTGCAGCCGTGCCCTGGCGAAAACTAGAGTTCTCAACAGGCCCGAAAGTTAAGGCCCAGCCCTCATCAAACCCAAAAAAGGGCGAGGTCGCTTCTCTCCCTTAGGCGACTTAATGGTAGGTCCATTATCTTTTTTCGCATGACACTGTTATGCACAAAAATATTAAATAACTCATGCTTTTTTTTTTTTTTTTTTTTTTTAAGATATTTTTTTGCGGCTTACGCCTTTATTGATTTTTTAAGGGATAGAAAGTAGGCTGACAGGAAACGGGAGAGAGATGGGGGGATGACATGCGGTAAAGGCCGTGTCGGGTCCGGGAGTCGAACCCGCGGCACACCGCGACTGGATCACCAGTCCGGTGCCCAGACCGTTACGCTACGGCCTGGGCCAATAACTCATGCTTAATGGATTAATTGATAATATTCAATATATAAAAACCTTTGAGGAAAAAAACATTCTTCTCAATTATTTGAGTAATCGATAAATAACTAATAAAGAACAGCCCTAAAGACAAGAGACAATCACCTTCCAACCTTTCACAATGCCTTGTGTTGTGAGCTTGTACTGTAGATCAGCTATTTTCACCTGTTATGACATGTCCAGAATAGAGACACTAGGGTTCATGTGGTTAATGCTTCAAACTCTTTTTTGCAAACATGAGGGAACTTTTTCATTTCTGAACCTTTTTGAAAATTGTATTTATTTAAAATGAAAAAATATTTAGCACTCCTACAACAGGCCCAGTGTGTTATTTAAAAAAAATCTTTTTGATGAAAGAGTAAACAGTAGGCTTGTTGGAGAGGAGAAGAACGAAAACACTGCACTGAAATGCACAATTATGGCATTTATTAAAACAGAATGAAAACTCTGGGTGGGGTGACATTCCTTCAATACAACAGAAAACACGATTTAGATCATTTAGTTTCATTTATGTAAAAAGAAAATGCATACAGATAATGGTTTTACTGCAAGGGGGTGAGAAGGTTGATAGTTGAAACTATAGGTTTTGGCTCATACATACATGCATCTATATTGAAGTGGAGTTCCCCCTGTGAACAATGTTATTGACATGAATTCTTACAATTATTGTCCAACATAAGCCCGATTTACACTTTGTCGGACGACGTGTCGTGTGCCGAAACTAGCCGACCTATACGTCCATATAAGTCTCGTGTGACTATACGATGGAGCAGTGTTGTTTTTGTCGACTAAAACGAAGAAGAAAAATGTTCGTCGACTACCTTGTTTCACTGACGAAAACTAAATGAAAACTGCAGCTATTATGACTCAAACTAAGCTAAATGTATTGACAATTTCATCAACAGATAGAAACTAGACTAAAATGTTAGGAAGGGACTAGTGGACGAGAGATCCAGTATAAGTAATTTTACACTTGGTTGCATGCTGAGAATAGCTGATCTACAAGCTCACAACGCGTCACGCTGCGACGGTTGTGAGCTTGTACATGTGTTAGTCTAAAACTAGACTAACACTAACACATTCCAGGTGACTAAAACTAAATGAAAACTATTCAAGACACTATGACTAAAACTAAAATCGAAATTTGCTGCCAAAAACAACACTGCGATGGAGCATGAATTGGGTTTTTGCCATCATTAATGTAATTTGAATATGCCACTTGAATGAACTCGAGACTGGAAAACTGCATGTACATTTAACCACTAAACATAAATCAGACACTAACGAATGTACAAAGCTTTATTTATATTTATGAATTTGAACATAGGACATTTCTGTAAATATCTAGAGAAAAGAGACTGGTGGTGACGTTGACATGGACAAGGAGAACGAATGCACTGTACTGTACCAATTTTGAATAAATCGTTATTGTATAAAACCATGTAAACTTTGACTGCTTTTTTCCAAACACTGACTGTGTTGCTCATACAACTTGTACTTGGTTCAACCTGAAAGCAAAGACCAAACACAAACCCAAGTATCCCGCACAGAGAAAAGCATTGCAGGGTTGTAATCGGTTCTGCTTGTATGACCTTGTATGACTTTCTTTTCCAGACAGCCAGCAATGAGTTCACACTCACAAAAAGTCTCTGTGACACATCTATAGGGGCCGCAATCTGCATTCAAAGATTTTCCTATAGAAGCTTTGTCATTGGTCGATTTGCCTAGTGTCTACTTCCTGAGTCAAAAATAAGCCTGAAGAAAATAATATAATAATAACATTTTTAAACAGCCGCTTCCCTGCGTGGCACACTCAGAAAAATTATAATGTTTGATGGAATGCTGTAATTGAAATGAGCGTTGCAAATAATACTGAACAAGTTCATCATGTGTTTCCTCTGGTTAAGCCTGGAAACAACTAGAAGAGATGCTCACCCTGCCACCGCTTGACCTGCACAGCACAAAGCATGGAATATGAACTATTGTTTCAGCCAGTTACAATGTCCATTAATTGCCTTTGGGGGAATGTTTGTAACAATAGAATATTTATTTGTTCAGGTAATACAGAAAGTAATAGGCCAGTTTATAGTACTAGTAACTAAGGGGGACAACATGATTGGATTAACCAATGCTCTGATCATGTAAACCGAGGAATCCTACCAAATGATCTGTATGGAGTTGATGAGAACATTTACCGGTAATTATTTATTTACTTTTTTCTTCCTTCCTTCTAGACAACCAATGTTTGTCTGTCTCCATTGTGGCAGCATCCTACATGTTACGCCGGGGCTCCACCGGGCACGTCAGCGTTGCGTCTCCGTCACCGTCAGGGAATGTTCCCTTTTTAATCAATGAAGGGTGGCTCCATTGTCTACGATGCGTTGCTTTAAAATTGCCCCGGTTCGCACGCGTCCAGAGGAGCCCCGGCATTAGAGAGGAGCTCTGGCAGGAAAGCCAGAGGAGTCTTGCCAGCCTTATCTCTCCCGGGGTAGTAGTGTAGTAAGTGTGAGCCTTGCTGAGCCATGATGAAGCCCATATGGGCAGGACTCAGGAGCCTATCTCCTGTTTCAGCTTGTTTCAGCTTGATGTACAAGTACACCCCCTGGACAGGATGTACAAGTACACCCCCTGGACATGACGCTAGTATGTCGTCGCCAATCCAACCCTTGATTCTGAGTGCCAAGCAGGGAGGCACTGAGTCTTTGGTATGACCCGGGCCGGGGATCGAACCCCGACCTCCCAGTCTCAGCTCTGGTCTGGTGAATAATACAGTAAGTAGTTCCGGTCATGTAAAAATACATTAACCCACAAAACTAGCGTCATTTGTATTGTTGACCTAATTTCTACCAGAGCAACCTTCGTTCAACTTTGACCCTTGTGTCATTTGGAGCTATTTGTTGTGTCCAGCATCACTACTCCAGCAGCAGCACTAAACCATAATTCCATGATGTGACAAGGGGGTCAAAGTTGAACCAAAGTTGCTCTATATGGTAGAAATAGATCAACAATACAAATGACGCTAGTTTTGTGGGTTCATTTATTTTTAACTAGACTTGTACCTGCCCGTCGGCCACCGGCCTACTTGAGAGCGATGCAAGTACTTGAGAGCGATGCAACTTGGGAACCTAATATGTATCTATCTACCAGTCTGCCTGTGTCTGAAGAGTGCAAACTGACTGTGAAAAGTGGAGTGGTTAAGTAATCAATTTGCAGGTGTGGGGTTGCCATGGCAATCAATTGGCTGAGGCAGAGGCTGTAGGTAAGGGGACTTTGGGGCCATTAAGGCCCACTGGCCCAGCCTGACCAGAGCCTTTTGTGGTGATTCTGGAGAACCGTGGGTCCGACCGACTCGATAACGGGCACTGCACTCCCTGCGGGGGTGTGGAAACAGTGGAACGCGTGTGTCGAATGTGAAGTCGGTGGGGCAACCGGTTCTCGAGTTACGTGGATTACACACACGCACGCAGACAGAGACGTGGCACATTTACAGTTAGATGAGTGGCCCCCAGTTCCTGTCACCAAATGACCATACACTACTTAATATTCACCAAGACCAGACCAGAGCACGACAGCCGACAGGACTCAGGAAATCAATCAATACCTTTGCAATCACTATATTAACGGCAAGTATTTCATACAGCTTTAAGTCCAAAAATCTTATCTAACCCCTTTAAAGTACAAAATGTACTGCAGATCTCCAATAAAACCCCAGGTCGATAATAGGGTTCAAGTGATTAACGCACACTTACACAGAAAAGATCATCACACTCTATAAAAGCCAGTGTTTCATTTTGTATCCGTAGTCTTAGCATATTATCGCCATTTTATTAGAGATGGAAGATTCTTGGCACCACAGTACATCTTTTTAACAAACAAAAGTGCCGTCAGAAAGTCTCACACTCGGTGTCTTGTGTGGAGCAGACGGCACAGTGGCAGTGCAGTGCCATGGGGTAGTGGTACAGTGGCGAGACGTCGGGCTGGCAGCCTGCCAGGCGCACGGTCATTTGGCGCGCGCGGCTGTACGTGCACACGCGGTGGTGACGGTGGATGTAGGGAGGGTCCGGCACAGGCCTCTGTGGAACACACCAAGTAGTACACACATGAATGAGGGTGGTATACAGTGTGTGTGTGTGTCTGTGTGTGTGTGTGTGTGTGTGTGTGTGTGTGGGTGTGTGTGTGTGGGTGTGTGTGTGTGTGTGCGTGCGTGCGTGCGTGAATAGAAACAAGTACATTTTTAAGGGATAAAAAGTACCTTTCACAATAAAAGCAGAAGGATACGCAATATCTGTGGTTCTCAAATGGGGGCACTACAGGTACGTATGTGGTGAGAGAAAGTGGAGATGCTATAAAATAGCAGATAAATGTTGCATTTTGAGCAGCTTGTAGCCTACTTTTTTGCATGGCCCTGTAGTATATATGGCAAAGTAGGGCATTAATTAAGAAGAAAAAAAATCAAATATGCTAGATATATATATTTTTTTCTTTTTTTCTAAGCAACATGTACAGTAGTCGGGTAAAAAAGGTCCTACTTTGACCCAGAAATCAGGAAAAGGAAGCCAAATTATATTAACATACTATACAGATTGGTTAAAATAAAAATTTTCATTCTTTGCTCGTGCATATCTCGGCTTCAACCGAAACTTCCAGAAGTAAATAATAAAAACGTTTTTTTCTTCAACATAACACGGTACTTTTAACCAAGCGGCATAGCTCTAAACAGTCATAGCTCTATACACTTGAAAAAATGTCCTCGTATTCAAGACGTCAAGGGGTGAGTAAAGAATAGAAATAAAGTCATGTCTTGGGTGAACTATTCCTTCAACCAGGGAGGAGCACAACCTGAACAGCTCCTTATTGCCTTGGTGCTCTGCTCAAGGGCTCCTAAATGGTACTAGGCTGAGTAAGTGGAATAGTAAGAGAGTGGCAACACGCTTTGATCTCGCCGCAAAGCGGGTGCCTATGGGCTATAGTTCCAAACATTGGAACTATCCCATCGAGATAGAATGAGCACTTCTGCATTCCATTGTTACAATGGGAGTCAACGCTAGTGTCGCCACTCTCTTACAATTCCATTCAGGTAGTGGGTACCAGAGTAATATATTAAGAGAGAGACAGTGGCGACACTATAGCGTTGAATCCCATTGTAACAATGGAATGCGGAAGTGCTCAATGGGATAGTTCCAGCCATAGGAGCGATGTTTGGAACTATAGCCCATAGTGCCCAAAGCCCTGCTTTGCGGCGAGATCAAAGCGAGTCGCTACTCTCCTACTCTACACTCTGGTGGGCACTAGGGTCTGCTATTTTCCCCCAGACTATACATTTCCGACTCAAACTGTCATGGTCCCAAGCCTGCATGTGAGTTACAGCAGTGGTTCTCAAAGTGGGGTTTGGGGATCGCCAGGGGTCCTTCATTGAGGGGGGGTTCAGCAAAAAGAAATGAGGAACAATTTAAGGCAAGGCCAAATAGATATCAATTTGGGGATCCTTGACATGCGACAGACTTTAAGTGAGACTCAATGATAAGTGTTTATACCTCCCAGGTGTGGCAGCGACCCCAGCAAGCCTCTGTGGTCACCTTCTGTCCCCTGCAGCCAGGCTTCTGAGCCATGAAGGAGAACTCTCGCACCGCGCAGCCTCTGAAGCCGTGAAGGCTCGTCGTCGTTGTCGTTGTTGTAGTCACCGCCACACATAACACAGCTGTCCCGACGACCAGGAGAAACAGGAGTGAGAGACAGTGGGAGCAGAAATGCATCCTGGAGGAGAGAGAGAGGCAAAGATTAAACAGAGATGGAGAGAAACAGACAACTATAAAGCAAAAGTAAACATCCTACTATCCTTATAAGTGCAGCCTAAAACTACTCGTAGCCAACTACCATTCCTATATAGGCTACATATTATGTAACTTGTGAAATATCTTCATAACTGCGTGAGCTTTAGTTCAAAAATATGCTTAATGTGAATGCAGCCAATACATTTGGCCAGGAGATATATACATATTATGTATTCTGGAATAGATTTCGTTTTCTTCAGTGCCCTGCCCTCTAATGGCCGTTATGGCTACTGCATTGCCGTGCGTATATGATGCGTAATGATGAGGGCTCAGAACTGAGGATAGTGCACTATTCAATTTACAAGAATTCATCAAGCTATTTTCATTGTTTTTAGAGAGACAGTGTTTTTAAGTTAACCTATTGCAATAGGTCATCAAAAGTCTATTTTACACTACGTGGCTATGACTATTAAACGTAGGCTGTTCATTCAAAGATATTTTTGTCCGCTTCACCTGATCATTGGTAAATTTGGCACCGCAAGTCAACACGCGCAAGAAAAAAAAGTTATTATATTTATATTATAACACCGTACAAAATAACTAACACTGCCAAAAATCATGTTAGTAAAATAAGCAATGCAGGCAATAACGTTTGTGAAAACAATACGTGTTTAATATACCCTAGATTTTGGCAGAAATTCATACTAGCTTAACGAGATATACCTTTAGGCGGAAATGTTCAATACTGTATGATGATCCTACCTTTTGTTTCAGCTGTCAAGGAGTTTTCAGCAGTTTCAAATCCTCTGCTCTCTCTCTCTGTCTCACTGTGTGTGTGTGTGTAGCTTCCAGCAGTAGAGTATGTCCCGCACAACAATCAGGGAATGGAACCAATCTGTCCTTGTTGTTGTTTTTAGAAAGCCATTAGGGCGGACGGACTGTCTGACATCATAGCAATTATAATGAAATGCCATTAGAGTCCCCATCAAGCCAGAAATAATGGCGACTCCCTGGAAAATACAGATGCTTGTCAATATTGTCTTAACCTCGTCTGACTGTATCTCTGTCTCTCTCTCTGTGTGTGTGTGTGTGTGTGTGTGTGTGTGTGTGTGTGTGTGTGTGTGTGTGTGTGTGACTGTGTCGTGTCTCAAATGTATAGCTATGCTGATACGGTATTGGGTATTGCTTGGTAAGAGCGTGTAAGTGTGTGTATATAGCACACGCACACACACCTAAGCTGAATACAGGAACACAGACCTATTTCTGGTATCTTAAAAAGAATAATCATTGACACGTTTTATGATTTTAAGTGTTAAATTGTGCTTTGAAGAGAATACAAGGGTACGCTGCACTGTAATGTGTTAATGGCCATCCAAAGCTGTCAAAAATGTAAGAAACTCACCATGTTTCTGTGCAAGGCGTTGTTGCACAAGGCAGGCATGCTTATGGACCAAGAGATTAAATTACCAAGATTGATTATGGATTTGTTGAATTTAAATCAAAATACAACATCCAGTCCCTGACGACACGAAACAGCAGAGATTAAGACACACATGAATAAAAAACAGCACTCAGACACCCCAAGTGTTTTCTCAAAGTGAAGTTTCATTTCTAGCACATAGGGTACTTTTCCCTTCATTCTACCCCCCCCCCCTCCCCATATCCTGTAATGTTACATACAGCAGTAATCCATTCTACATTCAACACCCCCCCCCCACCCATACACACACACACAGCTGTGTTGGTCCCCAAAATATACATCATCTCCATCACCGTCTTTCTCGTCATCATCATTATCTCTATAGGTTTTCCTTCACAAACACAGACCATCATGGGCAGCCAGTGCAAATCTAGAGATTCAGTGAAATTGCTACGAAATGCGGTTGTAGTTAAAATTATATTCTCCATCCCGCTAATGTTGCTCTGACTTATTGCCATTCTCTCCTTTCCCAAGTTCTACTTTGTATTTCTTTCTCACAACTGTTTCCTCTTTCCTCTCATCCCTCCTTTCATTAAGACTGATGGGTTTGGTTGTTATTAAGGGCTACTTTCACTCGAGTCATTACTCATCACTGTACACTTCCTCTGTCAAGAGAGATGAAAATGCTCCATATAATGGTCCGGTCTGGACAAGACCAGTACCACAGAATAAAAGCCGTGTACAATAAGTTGTCGATTCAACATCTCTGCATGAACACACTCTCTCCATCTCTCTCTCTATCTCTCTTCATTCTCCTTCTGCAATGTTCTGGAGTGAATTCTAGAATGGATTCTGGGACTCCAGGTCACAGAATTCCAGAACGGCCAATTATGTAGAATAGCAAGTGTTGAGGAGGGGGTATTTTATTTTCTTATTTTCTTCTCCCAGGTCGACTGACAATGACAATCAAGAGGTGCGGTGTCACCGGTGTGTAAACTAGCAAAAATAAATCACAAATTAAGCCCTCCTTTTCTTCTGAAATGATCCTGAATGAAAACGGTTTGGGAGTCCAATCGAATACTTTAGAATGTTTAATTCTCGTCTGCCTGGATTACCAGTCAGATGGATTTAGATTATACATTTTGGAACATGTTGACAAACTCAGTACTCGGTTACCAAACAAATAATTTATCTGGAGAAGGAACCCCTATTGGTCCAAAATACTGTGAAAAGGACACAGCCACATTTTGTGAAAACTTTTTATAGACTCAGTTTATGGTTTGATGTGATATGCTATTCACTAAACATGTATTTTGGGTTAGACTACTGTTGTTTTAGGGGATCTCAGCAACTCTTCACTTTAGACCATGTTCTTAAGAGAACATTTAAAATAATATAAAATATAAAACAACTGCTGGTTTGAAGGGTTCTGAACATTTGGTTACTAAACTACCAAGCAACAAGCTTAGCTCAGTGTCTTGAGCATAAATGCAACAATCAATCAAAAGTTAAGTTACATTCAGATTCAAACCCTGTTTGGAGAGAAGGAGAGAGAGAAATAATAAGCAACGAGAGAAAGAATTGTCCTCTCCTCCTTAGTCACTATCCATACAAATCTCTTGTTCATCCTGGACACGCAAGCACACACACACACACACACACACACACACACACACACACACACACACACACACGCACACGCACACGCATGCCGCACCCGCTCACACAGCCTGACCATTATCGTCAAATAAAGTACCAATTCCTGATCAAATAGAAAATAAATAGCATCAGTATCAGTTTACACAAAATGAGCAAGATAATACAAAAAACAAGGAGAAAATAATAAAACTTAAATACAAAAACATAATCATTTTCATCAAATGAATTTACACGTATAGTACCTTTAAGACAATGTGAATATCAAGGACATAGAGCTCAACTGGAGTCAAACAAAGAGAGAACACACATATCCTGAAATAATGAAAATATTGCTAAAATAAGTTTTTTTTTTTAGTCCCCCCCCCCCCCCTTCTACATCCCAATCGTCCATTGTAATGGTCAGACAAGAATAAACAGATGTTTGTTGTGTTCACATTGAAAACAAAGTTATTGTCGCTCCCGCGTAGCAGCACTATTAGTCTGCTGAGCTCAAGAGGAATATAGATGCTCCAAGGTTTGGAAATCAAACTGGATTTCTGTGTTTGTCTTTTGGCTTTCCAAACACTTGTGGTGCAATTCATTCTTGTTAACAGTGGCATCCATGTTAGGTATAGGGTTTGCCGCTCTATCTCTGGGTCTGAAAAGGTTTTCAGCTCGTTTCTCGATTGCAAAACTTCAAACCAAATGTTACACAGGGTTGAATGGGGCATGTCTGCGATTTGTTCTAAACACAGAATAAAACATTTTTTTACACCGACATACTAGTATTCATCTAAGTTCACTAAAACATCAGCCTAAAACAAGGTAGTATGTTAGATGTCCTTTCGTTCTACTGCAACACCCCATTACATTACACCAACCGCACCACAAATATCCGAAAAAAGAGCGACAAAAAATCCAGTTCCATTCCTCCCTACAAGGTCTGTTAAAGGGGATTTAACCCTGGATTTGATCATTATAGTCTCCTCATACAAGCACCATGACGTGTAAATTGAGACACTGGGGCAGACTTCCCCTCTGAGGTTTCTGCTACACTTTAGTGTTTTTTTTCTCTTCTTCCCAATAGACACTACAGAAATATCCAGAGACAAATGTATACGTATGTATATACTGTATATCACATACCCAGAATTTACTCGTCCTGGGAGTGGAAAGTGGCAAAAGGACAGACTGATGATAACTAATATCAGCCCTATAGGGCTTATACGACGGCAGCTTTGTCGGTGCAGGCTAATGTGGTGTCATCACGCGCTGCACTGTCACTCAGTGAACTCGATGCTGCAGTTAAGGAAGTCAGGGTGTCAAAGATGGCCACCATGCTGTGTTGATCAACTGTTATTTTATCCTTGCCTTTGTGGACAAAATAAGGCTCAGGGTATGTGATAAACAAACTATCTTCCAGCCATTCATCACTGCCTTTTGGTAATCAGGTTGGATGGCATTCCCCAGGCAATGAGGAATGCCTGGGTGATAATCTATATATATAGGCTATAAAAAAACATCATCATCATCATCATAATCATCATCATCAGTAGTACTTATAAGAGTTGAGTAGTAGTAGTAGTAGTAGTAGTAGTAGAGTAACAAGTAAGAAGAAGGAACGTTATCACTAGCATTGTCTTCTTTGTCACGGGTTTGGTTAACCTTTAGGGCCAATATCGGATCATATCCTTGGGATGGAACCTCACGGCGAAGGGGGAGGAGTTCTGAGGTTCCATTAGAACTGCATCATGGATGAACGGGAAGAGGGGAGTGTGCGGATCATCTGTGTGCGCATGTGTCCGGATTAGCTTTGGAACTAAATAGAATTAAAAGGGTGTACACATATGGTGTGCGTTGCATGATTTTTGGTACGTTAAATTAGTTGTTTGTAGATTGTTACAAGGAATGACCAGCATTTGTGCCAGTAGCTATTTGTGTCTGTCTGTATCTCTCAACATATAGCTAAATGTACCCATGTCTATGTACAATGTGTGTATTTATTCTGTGCCTGCCTGTTTCCCTACACCTACAGTGATATGCTCTGTGTGTGTGTGTGTGCGTGTGTGTGTGTGTGTGTGTGTGTGTGTGTGTGTGTAAAGGTATGTGTAAATGCAGCGATACGTTTTTGGACCGTTGTGTGAAACTGGTTGGGGGTCTTTTCTGCTTGCAAATCAGTGTTTCCGACCAAAAGAGGAATAGCAATCAAAAGTGCAAATGCTCAGGCATCAACGGGTTGCATGCTAACTCACGATAAGAGACCTGATGTTTACCTTCTAGCCTCAGCAACATCTGAGGTTCCCCAGAAAACAGACTTTTTGAAAATAAATAAATAAATAAGAAATGCCGTCTGCACTTTTGAATGATATCCAATGTTTTGATCTGATGGATGTAGGAAAGAAAAAGGGGGAAAAAAAAGAAAAAGACCCAGTTTCTCCCAGTTCCCTTCCTGACTGTCAGGGGTAAAGACGGCAAGGCTGTACATAGTTTCACAGAGGCCGTTGTTACCTGCCTACCATGCCTAATTTATACTGCGTTGATGTGTCGTGTCGCACGGCAAGATATAGCAGATCTACCAGCTTGGTGAGCGTGAAGATCTGCTACATACTGGCGGTGCAGTGCGACACAGGGCACACAACCAAGTACGTATAAATCAACCCTTCACTGACACAAGGTACAACGGATTATTTCAAAGGGGGTTTGTTTCATTCTGGCTTTTTGTTTGTTTTCACCCTGATCATCACTGTGTTCCGCCCAGACGTACCCTTAACCATCTACGACATTACGTCCCCCCCTCCCTCCCCCACCACTTGTCTAATAATCCCCCTCGCTCCTTCTGTGCTCCAACGGGCGCCGGGCTCTAACTGGCACTCTCCCCCCCCCCATCTCCGGATGAGGAGGCCGCCACGCCAGGCTCGGTGTCCGGCTGGTCGCCGTGCCCCGCCTGCGGGGACGAGGGGGTCGGGGGGTCCCCCCCCCGCTCGCCGCCGCCACCACCACCACCCCGCTCCTGGAGGTTCCGCTGGTTCCGGGCAGCCTCGGCGAGCATCTGGAGCTGCCGCTCGCGGTGCTCCTCCAGGCCTCGCCACAGGTCATTGCGCTCCCTCTCGCGCTTCATCTCCCTGGGAGGACGACGGTGGGGGACGGAGGGGGGAGTTAAGAGGTGGCGGTGGAGAAAAAGAAAGCGAGAGGACAGGCTGTCAAGAAGTGAGCGAGACCGGAGCCGTGGAGTTGTACATCAGAGCCTCATTAAGGGGAGTCGCTTCACTCGGACACTCTCTTTGAAACGGCCCATTGTGTATTTCAACGGTGAGTTGAGTCAGTCGACTATATTTGAAACACTGAAAATACATATAATTTCTATATACGCTTGGTGAGAACGGCTGGAAGGGTCTAGGGCGGAAGTAAACGCTCAAGAAGTTATGTTGATGCTGAGCAGAACTGTTTGGATTGGTCGAAAAAGACAGTTTCCGGAGAAGTACATTTGGAAGTTCTGCCGTATATGCCCTGGATGCATGCACCATCTCAAAGTCTGATTTACTGTATACTTGGTTGCGCTGTGTTGCACAATAAAAATAACTGATCTACAAACTGGCAATGTATAATGCGTTGTGAGCTGGTGAATCGACTAGTTTTGGTGTGCGACAAGTATATAATAATCCTTCAAATTAACATAATTCAGTGTGAGTCTTGGCAGATATGCTGAAACCATACAGGCCAGGTCAGGTCAGGCTCTCTTGGAAGTTCCCTGGACTGGCCTGGTCACTATGGGCAACCGGGCTTTTGCTGCCCGGGCACCCAGACTCTGGAATGACCTACCACTGGCTTTAAGGCTAGCTAACTCAACTCGGTCAACTTTCAAATCACGTTTGAAAACATATTTGTACACTAAAGCCTTTCCTTAGATTCATCATGATGCTCATTTTTTCATGTCCATGTATGTATAGACCGATTCCGTAGCGGGTCTCATGGTCGCAGCCTACGTATTTCCTGTAGGTGGACTCGACGTAGCTGCGGGGGTAAAACCCTCACCAGGCGCATCTCTTCCACTACAGTGAACGGCAGAGTGACTGATGTTAGTTTGCCTCAAACTTTACTCTTTTACCTGCTTTTTTACTAACACTAACATTACAAAGATGCCCAGAACATCGAGATGAACCTGTGTCGTTTATGGCTGCTCCAACAGTAGTGGCAACATAAAAAATAAATAAAAACGGAATGTCTAATATCCACCGCGTTGGCGGGGACCAGAGCCATTGAGTAATGGTTGAGACGAAGCAGTGAAAGATACACCAGTCTTACCCAATACCAAATATTTAACACAAGGCTGCTGTACTTTATACCTCATACTTTAAATGCTTAGTATGAGATATAAAATACAGCAGCCTTGTGTTCATAAAACAGAAAGATTGGGTATTGGGTAAGACTGAAATTATGTATCTTTCAGGATTTGTCTCAACCATTACTCAATGACTCTGGTCTCAGCCACCACGGTGGATATTTTGACATTCCGTTTTTTTAATTTTTTATGTTGCCACTACTGTTGGAGCAGCCATAAACTACACAGGTTCATCTCGATGTTCTGGGCATATTTATAATGTTAGTGTTAGTAAGAAAGCAGGTAAAAGAGTAAAGTTTGAGGCAAACTAACATCAGTCACTCTGCCGTTCACTGTAGTGGAAGAGGTGCGCCTGGTGAGGGTTTTACCCCCGCAGCTACGTCGAGTCCGCCTACAGGAAATACGTAGGTTTCGAAAAGCGCTTTATAAATAAAGTTTTTTATTATATTATATTATTACTGTTGGGCTGACAGCTTTGTCTCATGTTGTGGGCACCACTGTCTTTATTAAATTATATTATTACTGTTGGGCTGACGGCTTTGTCTCATGTTGTGGGCACCACTGTCTTTATTAAATTATATTATTACTGTTGGGCTGACAGCTTTGTCTCATGTTGTGGGCACCACTGTCTTTATTAAATTATATTATTACTGTTGGGCTGACAGCTTTGTCTCATGTTGTGGGCACCACTGTCTTTAACATAATGTAAAGTGATGAGTCAGTGCTCTGTCTCCTCTGAATTATACCCTCCTCGGTTTACACTTCATCCCATTCAAAACCAGGTCTTTAATGTTGTCTAAGAGGCAAAATGGAAGACAACAGAGAAAAACGACAGAGGGAAAGACAGATGGTTGGAGAAAAGCTTGATTAAAGATGAAGGCTGAATGATGGGAATTCAGTGTGGTAACATTTGTTTCATTAAGTACTTGGAAAGAAGGAGTTGGAAGGAGAGAAAAATACAGAGAGAGAGAGAGAGAGAGAGAGAGACTGAAAGAAAATTCTGACAAACCACAATGGATAAAGGCAGAGAAAAATATGAAATATAATGCACTGCATATTTGAGAAATGACTAAAATAAGACTTCGGACTGAGCTCTCTCCCTCCTGTCATCAGGCTCTCACATATACAGTACACTTACATTCTCGGCTCACACACACACACACACACACACACACACACACACACACACACACACACACACACACACACACACACACACACACACACACACACACACACACACACACACACACACACACACACACACACACACACACACACACACACACACACACACACACACACACACACACACACACACACGGCATGAGTCACACTCACTTCTGTTTCTCCACTTTGTAGGAGGCAGTGAGGTCATCAAATAGTTTGCTGTTCATCTCCATAAAGGTCTTCAGCACGTTGTAGATCAGAGACACTATGGTCCTACCGGGACAAAGACGGACGGACGGACAGACAGACGAGCGGAGAGAGAGAAGAGATCATTAATGACAATTTGCTGCTCATCCCTGAATGAATCCTTTGTTCCGCTCGACACCAATCTCTTCACTGAATATAGCTAATCTACAAGCTTATTTGCATTGCTTTGTGTAGAAGGTCTATTTTTGCAGAGTGTTCGCCGATTATGATTTAACCCAGAATAGGGACGCTAGTAGTTAATCTACACTTTCAAAATGCACAGTGAAATGACTATGTTTGCATGTGTCACTATCCTCCGCAGAGTGGGTTGGACTTACTATAAATAGTAAATATATTGACAATTTCGTCAAAAAAAAAAACTAGACTAAGATGTTAGGAAGGGACTTAATGGACAAGAGATCCAGTTTTCATTTTACACTTGATTGCATGCTGAAAATAGCCGATCTGCAAGATTACAACGCGTCTCAGCGCGACACGTTGTGAGCTTGTATCTCGACTATTTTCAGCAAGTGTGAAATTCCCAGGTGACTAATATGTGACTAAAACTAAATGAAAACTATTCAAGAGACTAAATGACTAACAAAAATCAAAATGTACTGTCAAAATCAACACTGCTCAACAATGTCTCCATATTTGTCATGTTTTCTCCAAACGCGTGCGTGCGTGCGCGTGCGTGCGTGCTCCTTACTGGTTCCAGTGCTCCTTGGAGACTCTGTACAGGGTGGCAAAGACCAGAGGCAGGATGACTTGACAGTTCTCCTCTATGAGGCTGAGGATGTATTCGTTATTCCAGAAATACAAGGCCCGCTCTGCTACCTGCAACACCACCATGACAGAGGAGGTTGGAGAAAGCAGTGTGTGTGTGTGTGTGTGTGTGTGTGTGTGTGTGTGTGTGCGTGCGTGCGTGCGCATGAATGAGAGAAACGGCGATAGAAACACAAATGTAATTGCTTCCTTGAAAACTCTCCTGATTTGAACGAACAGACAGACACGCACGGGTCTTCTCCCCAATTAATTGTGATGTCAGTCGTGACAACAACGCACACGGCATGGTGTTGTCACTGCTGTTGCTTCCTACTGACCCACCTGCCGGTGAGGAGCCCCCACCGGGAGGACGTAGAAACTTTATACTATAAAGCAGTGGTTTTCAACCAGTGGTTGTCCTTGAGGGGGTTCCAGGTGGTCCCCAGTTAAATGATGGAAGAGTTAAATTATTGTTAAACATCTGCATTACTTAATTTACAAGAAAGAAAGAATTGTTTTCCTGTTATCTCTCCTAATGGTACCAACATCAATACAGCATGGAATTGTGACAAAAAAATCGTATCCAACAATAACAAAGTATTCGTTAGTTTCGGGTCTGAGAGGCTAAATGTCATGGTGGTTCCGTGGCTCAAATCACTGGCGGAACAACTTGGTATCGGGCCGGGGGTTGACCGCACGATCGGTCAACCTGACTCCCCCCCCCCCCCCCCCCCCCGATGCCATATGCTATCCCATCGACATAACATCACTTTAAAACAAACATATCCCAGCAACTGCAGATAAGTTGCTCTCTCAACTTGATTAAGGTGTCAAGACAAGCTAATACAAATCATCGTTCTTTGTATGCTTGCTGCATGTGCCCCTCCATACCTCTCTGAGCTCCTCCACCCCTACTCTCCCGCCCGCTCCCTCAGGTCAGCTGACCTGATGCTGCTAGAGGTCCCGAGGGCGAAACGGAAGCTTAGAGGGGACAGAGCTTTTTCAATCGCTGCCCCCAAGCTCTGGAACGACCTTCCCCTGCAACTTAGGCAGGCCCCCTCTCTCTGGCCATTTTTAAAACCTCACTGAAAACGCACTTTTATTCTTTGGCTTTTAACACAGCATGAGACCTCTGTTCCTGAACTTGCTTCTCCCCCCTCCTTTTCTTGTTTTGTGTGTTGTCTTTGTATTCTGTGTTTTTAGTCTATGTGTTACTTACTGTTTTTACCTATGTACTGTACAGCACTTTGTGGCAGCTATGGTTGTTTTAAATGTGCTATATAAATAAAGTTGAGTTGAGTTGAGAGTTGAGTGTGCAAGCACCAGATACCCGCGGAGCTCGCAGGTAAAAGTCCCTGCACTACAGTGCATGGTGGACCCACTTCTGAACTAAAATGTCATATGGCATGGCGGCCAACAGTTCCAAGTACATCCTTGCAGGCAGTGACAGTACTGTACTGTAGCATGCCTGCCTACCTGTTAATGTTGTGGGCAGCTGCTGCTGGTTTTTGCCAGCGTGATCTTTTACAATTAATTAATTACTCACCTAATGCTGTCTGCAGGAAGTGGATCCTCTAGTCACTAGAGGATCCACTTCCACCATGTTTAACGTATATTCCAAAGTGCGTAGGCCCTACATTGTTTAAGTCAATGATGCGCAGCATGGCTTTCATATGGTAAATATATAAACGTTGGCTAAAAGCATGCGTTTAATCCACCACCACCACCACTTCTAATGTTTACCGGTGGTTCCGCCCCCGGCGGAAACGATGGTCCAGAATATAAAAAGAGTTGAGAACCACTGCTATAAAGCATTCATCCTACTCCTCCTGCCCAACACTCCCTGCTGACCAGTGCTGTCCCTGCCTGTAGGAATACGTGCAATGAGGGGTCCCTGCCTGCCCGGTTTCCCTCCCCCAAATTCGGGCCAATTGTGTTCGTATAAGGACACAAAGCGTCACAAATCTTTGGTCTGAAGTAGGTAGGCATTCCAGACACGGTCTGCGGTGGAGAGAGATAGACTATAGTTGTCAAAACTGGGGGTGTGGTTGGTTGGAGAGAGACAGACAAACACTGATGGAGGTTGTGTCTCACCTGGAAGTGTGGGCTGGAAATGCAGGCAGCGATCTGTCTGAACAGCGGCTCCTGCACACGGATGAACTGAGACGGCTCGATCACATCCAAGATCTCCTCGATCTCTCCCAGGAACATCACCTGCACACACACACACACACACACACACACACACACACACACACACACACACACACACACACACACACACACACACACACACACACACACACACACACACACACACACACACACACACACACACACACACACACACACACACACACACACACACACACACACACACACACACACACACAATCAACCATATAAATGGTAAATAAATAAAAAGAGAGGAGAATTCAGAAAATGAGTGGCAAAAAACTACTTCCTGGCCTTGACAGCCCATACATCCAAACAGAAAAGTCCTGTCTGATTGCATTAAACAACGTTAAACGATGTTAAACTGACTTTGCCACTCGATCTTCCACTCACTTTACGCATGCCCTCAGTTTTAATAGCAGGGTCCCATGAGAGCAAACAGATGACAAAACAGCGAGGTGTTAAATGAGGTTAGAGTTTCATCATCTGTTTGGGTTCCGAGCAGCGACAGGACAGGCCAGGCCCCTTAAAGGGCTCAGAAACACTAAAGCATGTATTTTTAGATGTTAACTGTTACCTACAGTATAGTAGAATAGTTTTGAAAGAAATTACTCAAAATCTCGTATGGGGGGGGGAAAGATATATTCATCTTTTCTGATGGGGTCCCAAATACACATCGATTTTGAAATGTAAATGTGTGAGAATCACTGGGAGCTGGCTCACCTCTTTCTGTGTGCAGGTTTTGGGCCAGTACTTGAGCAGCCCTCGGATGATCTGAAGAGAAGAGAGGAGACAACACTTGAATATAATTATCGTTACTTCAGCAGGGTATTTGGTTGATACTGTACGTCAAATTAATTCCTGTTCTTCGCTTTTCTAACCTCTGGACCTGATCACCATTATATCTCCACATACACATAGACATGTACATGTTCAGTCAGCGCTTAACCCATTCTGACCTGAGATCAGATTCATACGAGGTTTCCGCCGGACACACACTGGTCTGATGAACCCATTCTGACCTGAGATCAGATTCTAAAAATGTCAGTCGTTCTTCGATTTTTCAAAAAAATAGCAGACCTACAAGCTCGTATCGCGCCACTCGGTGGCGCGATATGAGCTTGTAGATCTGCTATTTTTAAATAGCTAAAGCATAACATGATGCTGACACCAAAATGGGTGCCCGTTCAGAATGGGTTAAACATGAAGCATTATTGCATTGGGATTCTTATGGGTTAAACGTACCACTATGATGAACTGGAAAGAGCTCAAACCAAATTGTTTCAGTATTGACAATAGGATGAAGGACGATGGACCCTCGTCTTTTATTAGATCATACTGTATAATATATGGGAGTACTACCAATAGAGCACCGAAGTCTGACGTCACTTTCAGTAGAGGGCGTCAGTCCCCAGGTTCATGTATTTGTTTAGTTGCATTGAAATCCCCATTGAGGCGATTTTAGATCGCCTCATATATGAACTGTGTTTGAAAAATAAACATGTCACCCCGGCCGCTTCACTCATATGGATATGAAGAATCAACTGACTGAGAGAAAACGCTAATGTTACTGCTGCTGAATTAGTTAGATTTTCGCTAGAAGCAGACTGTATCATATATGAGTGACTGACTGTTGCAAACGACACAGAGACACCTCCCTGACAATAACGCCGAGACAGCTTGTTTATTTTTGGACCACAACGCTTATAGTAGACGATATTAAGATCACCCCATGTTATTCTCCATAGAGAAATTACTTCCGCGAACCAGGGGAATGGTCGGGATGAGCGAGTTGCGTCAGGACTTCGGTGCTCTATGGCTGCTCCCGTGTGGGCTCCGCAACATTGTAGCGTTTTTTCCTCTTTTTAGTATTTTGTTGACTTTCGGCAGCAGTATAACGGCAGCAGTATAACGGCAGCAGTATATAAGGAGTTTTGACAGACAAGCATTTATGGGGTACCAGGCTATATATGCCTGAAGTTCACCACACTAACTCATACTGCATGCCCCATTCAATACTGTATTGTATGCGATGTTGCAGTTTATTGTTTTTTTTAAGTCGTTGGTTATTGTGTTAGTGCCTGTCTGAACACAAAATATCGGCTCTCTTTAAAAAATAAATGGTCTTAAACCTAGCAAGTGGTGGAGTGCGGGTGTCCCTTCTTTCTCCTATGTTGAACACAAAATATGAATACAAAAATATATATATATATATATGTTGATGAGCGACCCAAAGTAAACAAATACTATGCATTTTGTTTTACTGTGTTACTGTCTTCACACTAGCAGCGACAAAGCGACAAGGCATTTTCAAATAAACGAATAAGTCGGCGTTGACCTGGCCTCGACTACTTTCAGTACTCCAATGATAGGGTACAAACGTTAATCAATCATATCTTTTGTTGCACCATTTCCACACACCACTTCTCTACTGTACCCCACAGTTAATACTCATAAATGGAAGAACAATTCATTTTTTTTGCCCTGTGTTATTTAACCCGACCCTGCATTTTACACAGCCATCTTACAAGGCAGCTGGCCACATTTTGTAGCTTCGTCATCGTTAGTGGAAGGTTAAGGTTAAGGAACTGTTAAGGGTTACGTGTCTTGCTCAGGGAGGGACACTTAACACGTAAGAGTCTACGCCTGTCTTTTGAAATGCTAATATAGATACATTTGACTTGACGTGACGTCTTGACTAGACATGGGCGGGTAGGGAGGTGAACCGGTGACCTTCTGATTAGCAGACAGCCTCTCACTGCCCACTAATAAACTACAGCCGCCCAGTGTGAACGCAAGCGATACGTGTGTTCCAATTCGTTTGCGCGGAGGAGACATCATGAATGGAGAGAAAGTTCAGGTGGGGTTTGAACCTTCCAGCCAGCAGGAAGCATGTGCATATGGTTTAACCCATTTAGGCCTGACGTCGAAATGTATCTATTTTCAATAGCTAAAGTATAACATAATGCTTGAAACACCAAAAGGGGTTTCCGCCCAAAATGGGTTAAAAAAAGTGGTCTTTAACCACATTGCCCCACCTCTATTAAACAGCACTATACCAAACAGTGGAACTATGTATAATGTCCTTCGGTCTTAGACAAGCACTCATATAAATCACGTCTATGACCTTTATTAATATTGTCTGATTCATAGTATGACGCATTTTGCCATAAAATATGGCTCAATGCAACAGCTCATTGAACATGGTGGTCACTTCCAATCAAGATGACATGAAAGAATGCCCTTTTAACCCATTTAGATAAAAATCCCAGGTCATATTCTTCACCTATTTTTATACAATATATGACAAAGAAATATATATATATATATATATATATATATATATATATATATATACATACACACAGAATCATTTATTTGTATTCTCATATCAAATGTCAACCAAAGATATAATGACTTCCACCCATAAATCTTCAACCATAATTCTCCATGTTTGTTATTTCAACATTTAGATCCAATTCCTCTCAACATTAATCGTTTAAACATTTTCTCTAAATGTATTGTCATTTGGACTTGAGATTCAAGATTTGTATCTATTCTATTATAATAGAAAGACTAGTACACAAGTGTAAAACTGATTTTGATTCCTCATCATTGCAGCAGCAATAACAAGGAAATTATTAAGAATTGCTCTGTGTCCGCAATTGCAAGTAGAAGGTAAGGCAAAGCCTAGGCCCTAAAAATAGTCATAGCATCCTTTGAGGTGCTTGCAGATGCAGTGTGCGTGGTTCATCTTCTAAATATGCTCCCTATGTGTATTAGGGCACTGCCCAGGAGGACAGCGCAGAGAGGATGACAGGCCGACACTTTAATGAGGACCAACTATCGTCATATATTACAATTGAGACGGGCCTCCTGATGCTGTTGTCCACAGCGTGCCTTACGCGGTGCTCGCGGGAGTCGTGTTCGCACCATGCTGCTGTTCACAATCCCCTGACTTTTGCCTAGGTGTCTCGGACGTTACTCTTCCGTTTTCCGTGCTGCGCAAATTGATCCGCAACTAGTCACAGCGTGCGCACTGGGAGCGTCTTAAAACAGTATTTGTCTTGAGAAGCGTTGATGTTGTAACCACCTGTTACAACCACCTGCCGTTAGCGATGCAATGCTATGAAATAGACGCGTTTGTCTGAACATAAGCATCAGTGGGCAAGAGATGGGCATCATCATGTCACACTATAGATTGGAAGCTGTATGCTAAAGAACCAGGCACACACTTACATATTCAGTCACTGTAGCATCTTTTTCCATGAACTGCACCACACAGTAGGCCAGCTATGTGGATACAGAAGAGACGGTTAGTTTACACACACGTGCACGCATAGGCACACACACACACACACACGCACACACATGCCCGGAAGAGGTATACAGTCTGTTTTTCATCACATTCCCTCGACATGCAACACCCACACACACACTCATAGATACATAGGCTACTCAAGAGTATGTGCGCTCACACACGCACACACACACACACACACACTCCTGACAAGGAGACAAAGGCCTTCATCCCTCTGGATTAGATTCTGCTAAAGATCGGAAAGAGACGTTTTCCGACAAACGTTACAAATGTCACAGCTATGCGTGTGTGTTTGTTTGTGTGTGACTGTGTGTGTGACTGTGTGTGTGTGTGTGTGCGTGTGCGTTTGTTTATTTCTAATTGCACCACAAATACTTTCTGACCTTATATGCACTATGCATTGTAATGCATGCTGTGCATTGTATGGAGAATGGATGTATGGACGTGAGTGTGAGAGTGTGAGTGTGAGTGTGTGCGGGTGTGTGTGTGTGTGTGACATCACTCCTTCCGATGTAAACACACACACACATTCTCCGTCGCCACGGTGCCCACTTGCCACGGCAACCGGCCCTGGGTGGAGGGGGAAACCGCAACACACACACACACACACACAGTCACACAGTCACACAGTCACACACACACACACACACACACACACACACACACACACACACACACACACACACACACACACACACACACACACACACACACACACACACACACACTCTCTGAGATAGTGTTGAAACTTATCGCTCTCTCTCTCACGAAATGCGCCTCGCAATAACATGTGATAATAGCGTGAGCTCGTAGAACTTTAAAATGTTTTTTTTTAATAGTAATGATAAAAAGGAACGGTTTTGGACATCATTCCGTTTTCCACCCGACAGCGACGATATGCATATTGTGTGATCACTGTACAGACTCCCCTTTTGATCTGTTGTACTGTTAAGACAACATGCTATACAATACGTCACTTTCAAGGTGATGGACGCATGGACGATCTCTAAAGTGTTCCGTAGTATAATATACCATGATTATTATTATTATTATTTTTTTTTACATTAATTCTTTTAATATTTCATTATCATTAAAATGTTAAGTGTTTTGCCAATTACTTTAGGGCCAACTTGCAATATCATCAGGTTGAGAAGAGTGGGCCATTCATCTCCTTTTAAAAGAGACGAAGCAGACCTTGAGGTTGCTTCAGGTCAAAGCTTCAGATTCACTCAAACTCTTTTTCTCTTTATATATCTCTCCTTCCTCATCCTTGGCCTCGTCGTGTGTGCGCCGTCTGTGTGTCTGCCGCACTTTCTTCTCTTACTAATTTTCCCTCCATTTTTCAGACATGCTCTATAACACTATAGTCTCCAACTATCTGCTCTCCTCTCAGACTTGTTTCCGTCCGACCTTCTCGCCTCCTCTACTTCCTCCCTCACTTCTCCCGTTACTCCGTTCACACATCAGTCACAAAGCGGCGGCGACGGCGGGCACGGGGTGCTCGGGGAGGTGGGAGAGCGAGCGAGGGAGGGAGGGAGGGAGGGAGAGGGTGAAAGGGAGGCCTGCCAGGGCGGAATGAGAAAAGCAGGAGAGAGAGAGAGGAGGGGGGGGGGGGGGGTAAATCAAGCGAGCCGAGTGGTTAAAACTATTTAAAGCATTGGTGTGGCATTAAGACGTGAAGCTTTGGGTAAACCCAATGTTGGCCTCTGTTGCTGGGTCAGGCTTTGTGGGTGCTTGTCACTGTGATGCTGTTGTTAGGCTAAGGATTAGGGGGATTGTAGTCTGTCAAGGTGCCACTAAAGAGGATGTTAACAGACACTCAGGTTAGAACAGGGGGGCTGTTACTCATTCCAGAGAATTAGGAGGTTGGCGTCTGTCCGCCGACCGATATGTGCTTACTTATGGTACCTGCACAAGCTAATTAACCTCAGCAAAGAAAACAATAAAGCTTGCCCTCTAGTTTACTAGAGGGCAACAACTCCATACTCCATAATTATGTCTTGATAAGAGCTTTTTGCTCCATACAAGCCAAAAAAGATGTTGTATTCCCTGGCCAATAACCTCCCTCCTCGCCATACCAAGCGCCGCTCATCAGCGATGGTGAATGTAAAACCTTGATGTAAATAAAAAGCCTTGTGATAGGCGGCAGCAGCGTTTATGAATTGTATGCATGTATAAAAGTATAACCATCAGCACAGCGCGTCAGCCCGTCTGTCATTCGATGCGGTCAGAAAGCAGGCGGAGACGCACGCGCCCCCTCCGTTGTGGCCTGAAGGGGGGAGCTACCCGGTTGGTCTTCTTGTACATGGGTCACTGCACTGGTCCGTTACCGCCACCTAGCGACTTGGCATGCACATTAGAGCGTTTCCATAAAGTACACGTTCTCGTGTAAAGGGTCGATAATTTTTTTTAGAGCGCACCGTTTTCTCTGGCGAGCGTTCTCACGTAAAGGTGGCCTGAGACGAGACAAAATGCACCTGGGGGATCACTGTACAGAGAAAGATGTCAGTGATTCCCAAGGTGTTTGGCCAGGGTGTGTTTAGAGAAGCACTGTTGTTGTTAACCCATGAAGACCATGAGGCCGATTCTACAAAAGCATTCTAAAA